>NW_017972908.1:83483-103136 GCF_001876935.1 Asparagus officinalis | reverse complement strand
CGGCTGCTCCCACCGCCGCCTCCTAGCGAATCCGCATCAACCGAGAATCCAGGGTTTCGGTAAGCGAAGTCAATTTCCCCTTCCATTGTTTCTCTCTGACTTCGCTCTTTAATAATTCGCAATGTTCCTTTCTCGTTAGTTCTTTTTTTTCCTTTTTTGCCCCTTGTCAATTCGTTCCATAACAATTTGTTTGTGACTTGGTGAATACGGCCATTGATGGAGCATGAACCTGTAGAGAATTCTCAGCACCCCGCGCTCTCTACTGATGACGCGGCTCATCACGTAGAGGACAAAGCGTCCCCTCTTTCAAATCACGGGTAAGTATTTAGGTTATGATGCAGTCGCTATTTAATTCGGTAATTGTTCGTAGTAGCATACTTCAGTTTGTAGAATGGGTTTACAATCTGAAGAGCGTTTTGTCTTGTGATGCGTTCAAAGAAGCTACACGTTGATTGTATGAGTCGTCAAGCCTAAAACGTGTTATGAGATGGAGGGGATGTTTAGACTTTTGATATTTACTCTGTGGATTAAGAGAAATCCTCCCAATTTCCGAAGATCACTGAAGTTCTCTTTGTAGTTAATGTGCTGTTCTTTTCCTTACTAGCTGCTTACGACGAACGATTCGTTTACTCTCAAGCATGTTATCTTGACGAGGGTTTGTGGACTCGGGGTGTTTTTGTACAGATTCCTCACATGTTCGAACTCTATTACGGCCACTGCCACATATTTTCTTGACAATTCACCTAGATGCCTCTTTCTCCCTCGGTATTAAAAATGTGCTCGTACATAGTATTTTGAGAACTTCAATAGTTCTTAAAGTTGATTCCCTCACCTTTGATAAGTAATTAGCATATAACTTGCGTGATTCTGACCACTAGATCAGAATCCAGATAAACTTTTGTTACGTGAGAAAGCTCCGGCTTAATCTCAGCCTTGTTAGTTGGATTTCCACCACCTTAGCATATCAATTAACCAAGTTATGCTTATTGCTGTGCTACTTTCCACATGCCTTAGAGATTCAAAATTTCATTGCATAATTTCATTGCACAACTTTTTCTGCTAATCGTAATTTTACTGGTAAACTTGGATGAAACCATACTAATAAGTCCACTGAATCAACAAAATTATATATTTACTTCTTAATTTGGATAAGTTAGATAAACATTTACTGTACTGCATCCACTGTTTGATATTCCCAACTACAGTCACCAACTGAATACTTAATTCTCCGGAAACTGGCATGTGTTTCAAGCTGGAATGATATTCTAAGTTCTATCCTGATTTACAGTCTTTGTTGCTGTTTTAGTTTGGCAGGATTTCTTTTGTGCTGACTTAGTTACAGATTGGTTTCACTTGTTATTTAGTCAGGATTAACTACTCTTTCTTAGAAGAGACTGTTCTCTTGTTATGTTACGCTGTAGTTATACGAAATTGTCCTCATCTTATTTTATGCCTGTTTGTTCTGTGCTGTAAGATGCAAATACATTAGCCATTCAATCCAGTGATTCTCATTTTCTTATTCTTGCTTTTGTTGTTCTGATGTCCTCCCAATACCTGTTACTTTTCTTTCCTTTGAGGAAGATTGTTCTGTGGACTTGAACTCAAATGTACTATGGATTTGATTCCAGGATGTTGCGTCGTCTTTTGCTTACAATAAAATTTCAGCCTTTAGCATGTATTGGAATTAGTCCTTCATATTTTTTCACACGAGTAAATGGTGGTCGTATTCCTGTATAGTGTATTTGCATGGTTGCAATAGCTTGTTTCATCAATAATTGTAATACTCTAATGATGTTATTGGCACTTTATGGAGAGTGTCTTTTCCTTCTACGCCATTTTTCTTCTTTTTGATGATTTATTGATTTAAATAATTTGAGAAGTGACTTCTGGCATTTGTGGTACAAATTGCTTAAGCCTGAGTCACCAATCATGATAATTTTAATTGAAGTGTTGATGTGTTCTTTTCTCTTTCCTTTATGTCTGGTGAAGTTTTATTTATATGATTCTAGGGAGACAGAGCCCAGATCTAACGTCACATTTGAAGAAATTAGAAGTATAATGCAGGTTATTGCAGCCACAGGAAAGTTCTGGTATGTGATTATATTCCATTCCATTGAAAGATGAATCATGTCTTGTTGAGGACAACTATTGTGCTTTTCTATATGAAATTGGTACATCTATCTGCACATGCGAGAACAAATTTTGGTCCATTTTTTGATGTTTGATGTATTTTCTTGTCCTTGTGCAAAATCATATTATTGATTACTAAAAATGATATAGGGTTACATATTCTTTATTCAAAGTTCAAACATTTATATTTTTTTATATTCTTCACAAACGTGAGTGTCATGTTGTGTTTTGTTCTATGGTATGTATGAAACTTCCACTAACAAAAACTTGGCATGTCAACTCTGTGGATATTGCACACATGTCCAATCCATGTCCAACACTTATTCGGAAACCACTTTTAACCTTAGAAGGTGTACATAAAAGGGATATTGTGCCTCTTTTTATAAGAAGCTAGCTATATTATTAATGAGTTACTATAGTTGGTTCATTCATAAATGATTTACAATTAATGCAGGCATTTATGTGAGTTAAATATCATCTATTCAGACAAAATATGCATTACATAGCCGCATCCTCTTGTCTAGATTTCGGATAATTTTCTTGGTCAAACGCCTCATTTCTGTTTTGTCTCCGTATCTATTAAAGTAGCTTTCCCCCATCTTCTTAATGCAGACATTTATGTGAGTTAAATATCATCTATTCGGACAAAATATGCATTACATAGCCGCATCCTCTTGTCTAGATTTCAGATAATTTTCTGTGTCAAACACCTCGTTTCTGTTTTGTCTCCGTATCTATTAAAGTAGCTTTCCCCCATCTTCTTATATTTTAGCTAGCCTTTTCCTGTACTTTACATCTTTAAGAAAACCATTTCTTAATTAACCTCTTGCTTCCATAACATCCTATTAAGCCTTTACAATCATCTTCTGGTGACAGGTCCTTCTCTATGATCATCAATACAGTTTTGTAAGGTCTGATAGTTGCACTTGATCATCTTTTCCTCTTCTTCTCCACCCTAAAGTTTATTACTTATATCTTCTGTGCCCATTCATCATGTTAGTGAAATGGAGGATATTATCCATATAATTAAATCGATAGTGAAATTGATGATGGCATGACACTGTTCATGAAATAAGTGTATGAATATGGTTAATATGTATAAGTGAATCAGTAATACAGTGTGTACTATAGAAATGCATATGGAGTTGAATGGCATTGATGGGTGGGTGGGTAAGTGGGGCTTTTTTTGGTTTTTTTGGTTTTTTTGGGGGGCGGGTGGTACGGTCAGATTTAGTAAGCAGAGGAACTTGTTCAAAAAGTGACTGTAGCTTAAATCATGTGATGTAGGGATGGACAATCAAGATTTAACATCATCATAAAAGATAGGATACAAACTGTGTAGTCAGAAAAAAGAAACACCAGAACTTAAGAATAACCTTAAGGTTGTGTTTGGATTCAAGGATTTGATTTCAAATTCCAGAATTGAAATCTGGAATTTGAAATCCAGAATTTCAAATTCAATTCCTTCGTTTGGGAAACATCCAAATTTGAATTCCAGATTTTAATTTAAAATTCATGTTTGGCAAACTTTAGAATTTCAATTTTAAAAATTTGAATTGAGTTGTTTGCCAACTAGTAGAATTCTAATTTCTGAACTAAAATTGTAGCTCGAAGATAATTTAGAAATAAGATACTCAAATTACATAAGTTTTGCATTGAAATTGGTGGAAATAAATGCCTCAAATAGTATATCACATATCCAACTAACTTGACATATAGATAAAATACCTTAAAATCTCAAATGTAGTAATGTCAATACTTGACCTAATAATCACCATAAAATAACCGAAATCATTCATCAATAAAACTTTGTAAACTCATCCATCACTAACCAAAACAATAAATAAAGTAAAAACTTCAAATATTGCATATAACAATCCAACAAACTAGAGATCCAAAATATCCAACAAATACAAACCAATAGAAGTTAATATTTCGCCGTTACATAGTGTCATGCTTAAGTTGCTCTCGCACTAGTTTCTTTAAGACTTTTACATCTGATTCAAATGAGGATTTCTTTCTAATGCTTACAAACTTTCACTTTGTATTTCTTTTGTACTTTCCTCCCCTCGGTTCAGAAAGTCTTGTTTTGCGAGTTCTTGAATTACCTGAAACAATAACAAAAAGACCAAATCAGTTCCATTCTTAAAGACCGTGCAACATGACAGGAAGCTTGTAGATAGTTATTAGACTAAGCATAGGCACGTCGATAATAACACCTAAAATCTCTGCCAGTATGCAACCTGGAATCTGCAGTATTCTATAGGAGGGGAAAATGTTAACTCTACAATAAGCCATCTTCGAAAAGAAAGAAAAGTATTGTTGAAGTAAACTTTCAGATCATATCACAAGTACTACAACCTATAGATGTCTAACGGAAGCTAATTTCCAAAGCAATGTAATACATAAGCATCAGATCTTATTGAAACATCAGAGAAAGTTATTTGCAAGTCAAGGTTATTACATCAGAGTAGGAAAGGATGAAATGGGATATTGGCATGCAGTGCACACATGAAAGCCCTTGATTAGAACTTCATAGACATTGCACTCTAAAAGGACAGCACACGCTATTATATTCTCAATTAGGTCAGGTTAGTCATCTGAGGATTTAATAACCCATAAGTGTATTAGCCATCACAGGATCCTTAAACAAGCTATGTGTACTTATTTAAGGTGAAACCTCAAGCATTCTAAACAGACAAACATGAAAGTTTATCACTATGTTCACATACAACCTTAATAGAACACATTACAACAAATAAAAGAATGTCACATGTCAGGAAAACACATGAGTAAAATCAAACTTGTTAACATGTAATTATTAACATACAACTGTTTATTCGACGACAACTTGGTGTTTAAAATTTTACTCTATTATGGCAAGAACATGTATGGCAGCGCCTGTAGGGATACTGGTGATATATACCTCTTTAGCAAGAAAGCAAAGGAATGACTGAAAGAAAGATGGTTAAAATGGAATAAGAAAAAACATGAAGTGGGTCTGTGTGCAATTAATCCTCCATGTTTAAATTAATCCTCCATATTGTTTAAACATTTGATATGCACTAACTAAAACTACCAAACAAGAGCTTAAATGCAAATGGATAAGTTTGGCCGGATCTGGCACCTTGAACTTTGTCATCGATACGAAAAAGAATGTTACTCCTGACATTCTTGAACTTTATCATCGATACGAAAAAGAATTAGGCTGCAATTATCAGGATGGTAATGTCTTAATGTCTTATAAAGATTAACCTCCTTCAACTTTTGACATCAAGTTAAAGAGGTAATTTTCAGTTGTCCTTTTGGATCGACAGTCCTGAAGAATGTTACGTCTCAGAGTAAATCTTATCCTTCTAAAGATTTTTTAGAACATAATATTATCAAACAACTGTGTATCTTCAAAAGCTAATTCAGCCATATACTGAAGGTTGATAGGGTTACTACTAATGAGAAGCATGCGAGAATGGGAATAAGTTATACATTCACAGGGTTCGGCCAGAATTGACTAACACTTTGAATTGCCTTTAGGGGTCCGGTGATTATGGTAGTAGCTGCGAACTGTACATATCAATAGACAATGTACGATTGTCGAAAAGTTTAAGGAGTGCCACAATCAAACATGAGCTAACCAAACTCTATCAAATTTATTATACAAGCATAAATTATTAAGGAACATCGATACTCAAGGAGCAGTCGTGTCTCCTCTATATGTTTGCAAATTGACCAAACAGCTACAAATTCCAGTTGCATCATGACGAAGCAATGACCGCAGGGATAGCTTTTTTCTCCCTCTCTCTTCATGTTCACCAAAATAAGTACAGACCCATTAAGCAGGTTGTGCTATGTGTGATGCCCTTCTTGTTGCCTCCTTAAAAGGCTGCAATATCGTTAAAATGTCGAACCATGTTACACAATTTAGAAGACTTAACTGGAAGATGCCGAGGAAATTACAGGTAGTACTCATGAATCGCTATATCAAGTAGTTTGTTAGTTGTAAATAGTGAAAGGCAATGAATCACTATCTCCAGTAGTCAGAAACTTGTAGAAGTATTTGGGTAACCATGGTAACTATCTCAAGTAGTCATTTCATCTGCTAGTATGCTAGGCTATGTGAGGAGAGGAAAACATGGTTGAAACATCTTGTTGCTTAACTTCAGAGAGCAAATTGCAATCCTTGTAATAATAATATCTTCCTCTTTTCTTTCCCTCTGCCTTTTTTATTCTTCTATATCTTCACACTCTGAACTTGAGCCATGCCTAACCCAAGAAGATGAACCCAAATCTCCTTTTACTGTCTACCAGTTCTAGCCCTTCTTCTATCTTCTTCAATCATTTTATCCATTTTGTTTTGTTGGTCTAGTGATGTAGAATATTTGGTGTGCATGTATCAAAAAGCTTTTTCTTCCCCTTCTGTAATTTTTTTTTTCAACATGCAATGCTTCTAAATCAACCGAAATCTCAAATTGAACTATTTCCCCTAAATTTTCAAAACTCTGCTTCCCAATAACCCAATTATACAGCTAAATCCCAAATGAAACCAACACAAGACAACAATAGAAGACCTAGAAATCATATAACCCCAATCAATTGACCTTATCCTAAATTCAAGTCCAAAAATTTCGCATGATCCACAAAAGATAGAGGATCGAGAAGTTCTCACCGTTTTCGATGATCGCCGTCGTCGCCGAAGGTGAAATTAGGGCTTGCAGGTGAAGCTCGTCGTCATCGCCGCCGCCGCCACCGCCGGTGTTGAGACTGGATCTCCTCATCGTCTTCGTCGCCACCGCTAGTTGAGAGCGGAAGTGGGGAGGGTGAGAGATCGCAAGAACGGAAGTGGGGAGGTGAGAGATCGCGAGAGCAGGGAGGGGGAGATGGAATTGAAATGACGGGCTGCAAGTTGGGATTTAGATTTATGGGCCCAGTATACTATTAAAATGTTATTGGATTTGAGTCAATATCCAGAATTCAAATTCTTTTGGGTCCAAACAATACAATTGAGCTAAATACTGTATTTGAAATGAAATTATGGTTACCAAACAGGCCATAATAGAGATTGAAATGAAGAAATGTCATGTAAGATAGTCTGTACAGGTGTACAGGTGATCCACTGAGTGCCGTCAAAGAAGCTAGAGCAACTAGAGGCAGACCAAAAGGAACATATATTATAGATGTAAAGATATGGTAGTTGCTTGTCCAAGAGAGGAGATGACGCTTAACGTAGATCGAGAAAATTGATTCACGTACCAAATCCTAAAAATTTAGGATAACGACTTTCTTCTCCCCTAACTGTTTTAACTATCTTATAATTGTGAGTCACCTTTCTTCTTGTTTGGTTCTCCAGATCTAGTTATCACATCTTCTCTAACTAACACTCATATTATACATTATTTTCTTTACTATGTTACATTTTAAGTTTTATTATGACCATCTTATCCTTCATTAGGTTAGTAGTCTTGTAGTATTTGCCATTTTGTACATGTAATCGACATCAGACTAGAACTATCTTGATTTATTAATTTTTATTTAATGGAGTGGACATGGATATAAGTGTAAAGGTAACTCTTTTCTTGAATTAAAATTTTATCCTTTTTTTACTGCCCTAGGTGTTTTTAAAATAAAATTCAAAAAATACTAACTTAAAAAACAACTGATGCAAGAGGCAAACTCACTACATCAGGACTAAAAACCTTGTTTCTCAACCGATTGAGCTGGCTAAATATTCCCAAACACCTTACGAATAAATGAATATTTAAATAAACAAATTGAATTAGAATAACTTTTGATATTCAAATCGAAGTCAAAAACAAATCCTCGGATTTGACTAGTGACACTATATCAAACCCTTGGACCTGACCAATAACAAAAATAACTGCACTTTTTTAAGTCCACTACTCTGACGTCTCTTAATTAATTCTCCATTGCCTCTCCACCTTCATGAGCAACTTGAGAGCAATTTGAATCGGCAAATATGTTTTCCCCCCTCTATTTTTAGTTTTGGAATCTATTACTTGATTCTATTATTATAGACACTGATTTTTTTTCCTTCGATTATAAATCTTGCATTTGTTTCTTTTATTGAATTCTAGATTGTAATGTGTGACATAATATCCTAAACCCTAACATTTTTTATTAAATATAAAATCACAAAAATTTTCTTTCTTTCTCCTTATTTAGTCCTTAAATTTTATTATTTGATTTTATTAATACTGGACACCTATTTTAATTATTGTATTGAAAATAAAGATCTTGCATTTATTCTTTTTTATTGAATTCTAGACCATAATCTGTGACATAAAGTCCTAAACCCTAAAGGTTTCTTTTTTATCAAACACAACAACAACAAACAAAGCCTTTAGCCCAAATGTTTGGGGTCGGTTACATGAATCCTTCGTTCAAATTTTAGTCATCTCCTCCGGTAAGTTAACTGTTACCATTCTTTTTTATCAACAATAAACATAAAAACCATGATTGTAAAATCTATTTCTTTTGCGATTGTATGATATTTGTAGTAGAACTTAGATGATTAGAAATTAGAATATCGAGATCACTAAATCTGATAGGGTTGAGCAACCTAGATATTTAGATTTTCAAATTATGACTCTATCAGGTTATTCAGATTATCCTTCTACTACAAAAGTCCTATAAATCACAAAAGAAATGATTCTATCATTGGGTTTTTTATGATAAAAAAATTAAAATTTTAGGGTTTATCACTTTATGTTACAAGTTAGGATCTGGAATTTAATAAAAACACAAATGCAAGGTCTAAATTTCAAGAAAAGAATTAAAATCTATATTAATGGAATCAAATAATATATTTGAGAATTAGAAAAAGAGAAGAAATATTAGAGTTTCTTTGTTTAATGAAAATGTTTGTGTTTGGATTTCATGTTGAGGATTATGACCTAGAATTCAGTAAAAACAATACATTTAAATTTTTAAGAAAATAAATAAAATTAGTATCCTGTATTAATAAAATCAAGTAATAAATTCAAGAACTGTAGAAGAAATAAAAGGAAAATGTTACGGTTTTCTGTTTGATATAAAATAATATATTACGATTTAGGACTTTATATGTCAGAACTTGATTGCAATAAAAACACCAAATGCAAGTTCCAAATTTTCAAGGAAAAAATGTCTTATATTGATATAATCGAGTAAAATTAAGTAATAGATTCAAAAATAAGAAACACATCGTACCTCTCGATTCTAGTTTCTCTTTAGTTACTCTCTTAATGAGGAGCAATGGGAACAATTAATAGGAGTTAGAGTAGAGGACTTTGTTAAAAAAGAGCACACTTAGTTTTGTTACATATCAAGATCAACTGTTTGATGTAGTGTTACAGGTTGGATCCGGAGGGTTTGTGTTCGAATTTAACTTTATATCAAAAGGTACTTGAATTCAATTTGTTAAAATATTCCTTGATTTGCTAGGAATTTGCGATTATCAGGCAAAGCCCAATCAATAGAGGCAGAAGGATGTTAATTTGGAGGTCATGGTTTCAACCCCACGGTGCTTGTTTTTGAAGTTAGTATTATTTTGGCATTTACTTTTAAAAATATACACCGTAATACCAAAAAAGCTTTGGAAAATAATTCAAGAAAAATGATTTTGTTTTCACTTATATCCATGTCTTTCTGATAGCTAGCTAAAACACATAAAAAAGGTTAAAATAGATAAATTAATAACATAAATAAAATAAGAATCGGATTACTCTTCAATTCAGGTGATCATGCATGAGGTGCCTGCCTAGATTAGAACAATTGTTGTCACACACTAGGCACTACTTTCAGGGCAAACTTGTATAACTCTTGGTGTGTGATTTTAGATGCGAAGCAAAACTCTCTTCCATATAACAAATTCATCGGAATTCAAAATAACATAGCATACCGCTATTGGTTCTAGTAAAATCTTGGCCATCAGTTCTAAACATGTTCAACTCTATCAGATTCAGTGTTGTCGATATTTGGATTATCCACCTACCAAAAAATCCTACAAAGTGCGAAAAAATAGATTTTACAGTTGGGGTTTTTATGTTTGATAATAAAAAGAAAATGTTAGGGTTTAGGACTTTATGTCATGGATTATGACTTAGAATTCAGTAAACACAACTATCACAATATTTTTATTATTAAGAAAAGAATTAAAATCGGTGTTCTATATTATAACAGGATAACAGGATCAAATAGTAGATTTAGAACACAAATAAACAAAGAAAAAAAGAGAGTAGGTTTTGTATGTTTGATTAAGAAAAAATGTTAGGTTTGAAGATTTTATGCTACAGACTCTGATCTAGAATAAAAAAAAAAGCAAGATCTAAATTTTCAAGAAAAGAATTAAAATCTATGTATTAATAGAATCAATTAATAGATTTAAGAACTAGAAAAAAAGGAATACAAGGATTTATTGTAATTTAATGTCCTAATGTTACACCGATTTTTAAATAATACAATTAAAGTTTTAGTTGTAAAGTGATTTTAATATATGAGTTATAACAAATCATGAATCTCCTCTTTTCCTATCATTCACTGTCTTGTATAATTGTTGAGTTGGTTCTAAAACTTACCATTAGTAGTATATATTAGAGTGTATTGAGGATAATATTTGTAACATTCATCCATTTACATTTTATTTTATTCTCTTAAGTATTTCAATTTAGTGTAAAATACAATATTTCCAAAGGGTAAATGGCGAAGAGCATGTTAACATACTGTCATACCCCATGTGTAAAAAACGTTAAATCATTAGTGAATGGGTCCAAAGCTATGTGCCAACAATGATTACTATGTATCTTCTTTTTCTCATTCATAATTGAAGGATCTCCTCCTTTTCTTAATTTGTTACATGCCATTTGCTAGTTTTTAATGACATAGTATATATGTTTTCTGATAATTTAAGACAAGATCAATGTGATTTGAGATGATTATTTAGAATACCAAGATAAGTGGTGAAGATACTTCAGAATAAGGAACATTGAATTGTTGAAAATATAAAGGACATGTACTTAGTCTTAACCCCCTTTTACGAATATGTGGCTGAGTGCTCATCAAGATATCAACTGGAAAGGATAGACCCAAAAATAAACAAGGTGATGTGACTGATGTCTTCTTCAATGTGTTCCTAAGTAGGTTCACCTTTTACTCTGGCTTTGATAATTTGTCCATCTATTAGCTTTCTATATTTCTGCTCCTGGCTGAACACTATTCATCCCAGCTTTTTTTAATAAAATATTTATTTATTTCTGCTCCAGCCTGAATACTTATGAGTCTATTACAAACAATTTTGTTCACTCCATAATATGGATAATACTAACCAAGACATGGGTGCTTCCAGCATTCTTGGTTTGAATCTTATTCTTCCGAGCTCTCTATGTTTATAAGTTCAAGGTGGATGTCTCCTGATTTCCCAAATTATGTTATCAACTTCCACATCATATTGGTGACTTAACACACTCCATTAATGGACAATGTCCTATTCCATCCTCCTATAAGGCACAGGCTCCAGCTAATACTCCATGCAAGTTCACTATTCTCAATTGGATATCATGTCTTTCTGCAACATTGTGATATTTAAACTCCTGAGGTGTCTTGTTTTTCAAATGAATATATTGCAGGGAAAGGGATAATCCGGTTATTAATGCATCTCTATAAAATTCTTATACAAGAAGTACCTTAGGGAATATTTGAACTGTCTGGAGCTATTCACTATTGAAAACGTGGTGGGAAATTTGACAATTTCTCACCTCATTTTCCTAGCAGACCACGGACCTACTGAAGCTTCAGGACATTGCCAATTAAAAAGATTGCAGAATTAGGCTTGAAGGAGTTGTGCCTTATCCGCGTACAAAGTCAGAATATTCTGCATCTCCACTGTGCCTATTGTCTACCTTTCTAAATTTCTCTATCATGATCAGACTTGCCTTGAGCTATATTGCTACTAATATAATAGCTTTCGCATACAACCTTCTGAGTGGTATATGGATAACCAAGGCTTTCCTGAGCTAAATTTTTATAGCACTACATTTGTGTTCATTATGATATTTGCAAAACCATCATGCTCTCTTCATTTGCGCATATTTTCCCACTGCATGCAGAAACTACCTCAAATTTCTTTCCTCCATTTTAAAAGAATAATTTAAAAAAAATCTAAACTATCTATTGAATTTTATATATCATGTCCATGGAAGAAACTTATGGAATATAGGAATTGGGGTCAACATGTTGTTTCAAACTTTCAATGCCAGCTCCATTGTCTTTATAATTTATTTATTTTCTTCATTGCAGACCTCTAACCCATTGGTTATTAGTCGCTAGTCCTTTCTGGATAACTCACTAGCAAATATTTAAATAGATGTCGCTGTAACAATTTCATGCCTTTCATATGATCATGCTTTATCTTGCATACAACAGGATAGTACATTTTTGTAAAATTAGTTCTTAGACCACAGCCTATTTCAAATGGATGTAGTGAAGCTTAGGATTTCTGACTTTGGTTCACGTTCTACTTGCACAGAATATGATGTGTATCATTTACATGCATGCTAGAGATCAAATATTTTCCTTCTTGTTCAATTATTTCAGCACTCTATTCCTGCTTGTTACTCTGTCGCCCTGCTTCTCTTGATGAAGTGGCCTAAGCTGATATTAACTTACCAACATGGATGATTTCTAGGTACAATGAGCACATTCATCCATCTCAGGCATCAGTTTATCAATCCTTTTCATTTATCAAACTCATCTATTTCTCCGCTGTGACACCATGCTTATATCTTACTCTCATTGCAGCAGAGAAACGATTGACTTTTACGCCAGTAGTTCCATATTAACTCCTCTTTTAAAAAATTACAACGGTCTATCATATTCCATCATTTGAGTAGTAAAGTTATCTTTTATCCTAGTTGTCAGTGGTTTATAACTATTTCATGCTCTCCAGTCTATCAACTCAAGGGCTGACATCTTCCTTCTCCCCATTAATGATGAAAATTGTCAGTGTTTTATTTCTCTTATTGACCATTGGATGGAAATGTTGGATAGTAGTTCCTTCTTCTAGCCATTGCACTTCTAATCAATTTTGCCTTCGAACCTGTCAATGTGTACATCTTATCTAACACCTCTGGCTTATTTGTTTGTCCTCCATCAAATTTCTTGATTGTTTGTAAGCATCCATTATATTGTTGGCATCAAGGTGATTGTAGATTGTGTTAGACTAGATAGCTCCTTCATGGAGTGCTTTCCTCTCTGCTCTGCTGTAACAATGGCTAGGTCACAGAATAGAGACTGGTGAGGCTAAAAGGAAAGGAAAATATAAAGCCACACAAGAAAATAAGCATTATTACTTCCGGCACTGTAGCTTTTGGTACACAGCTGCTACGAGAATGGAGGAAAAATGAGGGTCAAACCTTAACTCATTCTTCGGCATAGCCCTAAAGCAAAAAATAAGGACATCAGCCCAATAGCCAGCTGTATCTGGGAAAAGCAGTGACAGCAATGATAGAGGATGGTGAACATCTTGGACTGTGTTCTCTTTCCTCATTTATCTTGTCATGTCTTATTCCAACTCCCCCCCCCCCCCCCCCCCCCCCCCCCTCCCACCCCCAAAAAAATGTTGGCACCTGGAGGCTATGTGGCTGCTGCCCCAAAACGCCCCACTCCTGAACTGTACTTCGTGTTCAATCATTTTTTTAATTTTTTAATTTTGAAATTCAAATTTCGAAGCTTCTTTGTTAAATTTCATTCTCATGAAGTCACTGTTAATTTATAGTTGTAGTATAATTTGCTAAAAACATTACATCTGAGTTTCTTTTATTGTTCCATTTTTAAAAAAACTTAACTAGTAATGTCATGCTGCAAGCACATAATATAATTGTCCACATGCTTAAAAATATTTTTCTTTTTCCAAAGTATAGTTCTGCTAACAGAAGTTACAGTCAGGTCATGTTAGTCAGGTCATGTTTCAAGCACATAATATACTAGTCTATGTAATTGAATTTTCCTTTTTCAAACTCTACTTTTGTTTGCCTGGTTTTATTTGAATAAAATCTTCCAATAACACATAGAGGAACTCTTTATGTTTTGAATTGCATTGTAGGCATGATTGGGATATACTGAAAAGCTTGCTTTCGTTTCGACTAAAGCAGGTAATACAAATGCTTGCCTATAATTCATTACAAATAATTTTGCAGTGTGCACGCACACACATGAGAGTGAATAGTAATAAGCCCAGTGGGATTATCCTGATCCATGTTCTAAAATAAAACATTTGAAGGTCTTGGCAGAATATCCTGAAGCTCAGTTAGTCAGTGATGATGGTCCACAACAGAGTTCTTTATTCGGAGAAACATATCAAGAGTTAGTTAGAAGACTGGATGAAGGTAAATTTTGAAGTGCATAAGATAGCTTAGATATACTGCATGCATTCACGTAACTCATTCATCAAGTTCAAAACACACTCCTTTTTTGTCTTCGTTCTTTTTTCCCCATACCAACTTCAGTGTAGACTAGACTGATTAGTTTCTCGAATCTCATCATCAATGCTTGAACAATTCGTGGCTCTAAACTTCTTAAGCAAAAGGCGAGGTCAAGGCGATGAGGTCCAGTGTTGCCTAAGGTGAGAGGCGTCAAATAAGTCAACCACCTGAGTGAACAAAGGCGATAAAGATTCAAAAAATTCATTAAACTTTCTATTGGTTCTCAATTTCATTTTTTTAATAGAAACTAAAACTTTTAGAATCCATGCAAGAAATATTTGAGCAAAAAAAAAAAAAAAATCTTGGCATTTGCATTCATGTCATGCCTCCATGATTGTGCTCATTTAGTTATTCATTGCCCTTGTATCTATATGATGAATTATTTACTGTGATCTTTTGCATTGCAGCTCTTTTAAGCTTTATTGAAGGTCCTCCATTTACTTTGCAGCGGCTTTGTGAGGTGATCCCGCTATCCACAATGGTCATCGCAATTGAAAATGCTTTTCGAGAAATAGGGTTTAGTTTTTGCTCATCTTAGGAAGCAGGACATAACCAATTCCTAGAATCCTATAGCATAGTTGAAGCTAGATGACCTGAAATTGAATCATTGATCAATTATTTTGTGCTTGATGTTTCCCCCTCATATCATATACTTATCTGGGTGTAGGATTAATTCCTGATTACCTTTTGCTATTACAGATTCTTTTATCTCCGAAAGACACATATAGAAGTCTATCAAAGCTTGCATTGGCCTTGGAGAAGGTTTGTCAGTAATTGTTCTCTTTAAAAGTTTGGTCATTGCGGAATAACTGGCATAATTTGAACGCTTGCGATCAGACATAACATTAGTTGGAATTATCACTTTGTCTTGTTTAAGTACTGAAGATCCACCTCTATTTTATGCTCTGCTTTGCCTGTTGTACTATTGATTGACAATAAACAAATATCCTTCTTATTTTGGAAATTTTCATTTGATCTCGAGCATTTATGCTAGCTGAAACAGTTCCCATTGGTTAAGGTTTATAAATGATCCTATTTTTTTATGGAAGTCGTTGTTTCATAGACATGTTTGACTGACTGAAGGAGAGGAAGGATCTCCATTTGTGAACATTGAAGGGAATATAGTCAAAGGACAGGAGGATGCTAGATGACACCTAAATCAGCTTCAATTTAATGATACTTGCAGAGCTTCCTCTAAGTCAATAAATCCGACCTCTTAATATTCTTCAAAGTTGTATAATGTATTTCACTAATACGGTAGTGGATACATATACCACCTAATACGGGTAAGCAGATACGGCAACATCGAAAAAAATTTAGGATACACAAATCTCAAGTACACAACAGTATAAAACGTTATAAAACCACGTCCATTAATGTTTGTCTACAATCATAATTCATGCCATTTACAGTTAAGGAAAAACACATTAACATAGATGTTACTAATTTCTTGAAAATCATAGTTCTCTATTAAGAAAATGGAAAGACAATTCTAATCATATATTCATGAACAAGAATTTTGGTCCCAAATATATCTCTAATATGGTTTGACGCATCTAGGATAGCACCCAAATATCGGTATATGATTTGGGTGTGTCTTTATCAAAGAATCCAGTCATGTTATCTCTAATTCTCTATTATGTCTTGGTCCTCTGAGATATTCTTTTGGCTAGTCAATAGCTTATTTATTTATTTTTAAAATTTATCAAGCTTATATTTGTTTTTATACAGAACTTGTTGGTGACATCGACCCTAAGTGCTTGCTCCGATCCATACCCCAGGCAAACATCCCCAAAACCAACTGAACCTGATAGGGAAGTTGAGGAATCCAGAAGTCAATCTGCTCCAGTATCGAATGGTGTAGAAACTATAGCCGGTGATGGTGATGAAGAAATGGTTGAAGCCGAGGCTGATGGAGATGCTCCTAGTGCTGACGCTGAGGTAAATGATGCTCAGAATGTTGAGATAGATGCTCAGGCTTCTGACACTGTTGCAGATGTTCAGAATGTTGATACTGAGATGCAAGAAGAGAAGGTCAGCGAAGCTCCTGAAACAAATCCGAAGCAAAGCTCTGATGCTACCAAGGAACCTTGTACAACTAGTGAACATAATCCTCCCGCTCCGGAGCAGTCATAAGTTGGCTTGAGATTTTTCATTTATGACAATCAGAATGTTGTGTAATTGAGACATGTGATGATTTTGATGTCCTTTTCAAAGATGCAATACCTAACTGAAGTTCAGATTTCACATTAAGATGGACCTGGTTCTATAAGATTGTATTTTGAATTGGTTTGAGATGTGCCTGGTTCATGAAGGAACTAGTCTTTACTTGTCTAACTACTATTATTACAAGGCGTATACAGAGGCTGAATCATGGAAAATCTGTTTATTCCAGTTCTGGACTAGCTTGAGTATGATGACAGGTAATTTTTCACGGAGCAATCAGTGTCACTAATATAACAAGTATACAAGTGGCTGAATTGTGGGAAATCTATCGGTCCTGAGCATCTGAAACGCTTTGCTAAACAGTTCCATGTTGCCTTCAGACGTTACCATCTAGAATTAGTAATAGGAACACTGCTACGGTGAATGTGGACTAAAGAGTAGGTTTATATTTATCATATTCATATCTGTTTACTAATTATTTAATTATTACCAAACAAATATATAGTATATATATATTATATATATATATATATATATTATATATATTCTATTATATATATATATATGAGATTAATGAGTATCCTTGTCATAGGAGATTTCTCTAGGACACCTCTAAATCACATTGTTGGACACATTCGTGGAGGATACCGCTCTCGTTGAACCTGGATTCCTACATATCTAAAACCTCCTTCTGCTGGCTGTATGACAGATACCATTAATCTCTCTCTCTCTCTCTCTCTCTCTCTCCTCTTCTCTCTCTTTCTATATATATATATATATATATCTATATATATATAATATATATATATATTATAATACTATTATATATATATATTATATAATATATATATATTCTATATTCTTCAAAATTGGATATAGATATAGATCAACTTAAAAAGAGAAGATATATGAAACGGATGAGAAAAACATGTAAGATTGTCAAACATTATCATAGGATACAAAAGTGTTCATCTCTGGATCATCACAGTTAACTTCAAATCCATTGATAAAAACAACTGATCTTGTCTGTGTCAAGATATTATAGGCAAATACGTTCAACTTTAGGGTCTCTGTTATAGTTTTTTATTAGATTATCTGTTTGTCCAAGTCAAAGAATCTACTGAATATCCATCTTATAGATTCTTATCTACCTTCTTTTTGTTTTATTAAAACTGCAAGCCTTGCTCAAATGCACCGGCTTTACCGCCCAAAACCCCGGGACTTTAAAATAACAATGCTTTCTTAAACCATTTTCATTAAACAATTATGGAGTAAATCTTTATCTTCTCCTGAGAAGCTAGATTCAATACTATTGGAGATTCCATTCAGTCAAGATCCAAACTATTGGTCCCCAGGCAGCACTTGTCTCAAGGCAAACGTCATTGTGAGTTGGAGATCCGTTAACTATTATCGGTACAATAAAGGAAAGTAGCGTTAAAGGCTTCAGATTTTTTATCCTCTTCTTCTTCCTTAATTAATTTCCAGCAGAAAGATGCAGCCAAAATTGCTCGCTTGTAATCTTGGACACTAAACTGAAATGTAGATTTCTATCCGATAAATAAAGTGAAAATGTGACAGCAGATGTTAATAAATTTAATTTATAATTGCAGATTTCTGTAAACCAATACAAGACAAATCTTGGAGTATTAATAGTGCTCAGGGTTAGTGATGAGGACAAGAGCAACGATTTCTTTATTTGTTTATTTTCAGTTTAGTAGTTAATTCAGTTTAGGTTTGAATTTTGAATTGTGGTTTAAAATTAGTAGTTAATCTGATTTTAGTATTTGAGAGATTTTAGAGATCTAATTGATTTTGAGAGAATTGATTTTGTGAGATTTTCCAAATAAGTAATTGCTCTATAAAAGAGCTTTGTAATCAGAATAAAAAAATCAATGAAGATTGAATGAAAATTATATTTGCTTAATTGAGGTGTGAAACACTAGGGTTCCGTTTGGATACCATGGTGTTTTACTTGTTTTCATGATGTTTTTGTCAAAAACAAAACGCCATGCGTTTGGAAACCATGATGTTTTTTTTAGCTAAATCATCCTCAAACCAAAAACACAACCCTTATTTCAAAACACCTTTTAGGTGTTTTAAGATTGGTGTTTTGGTTTTGAGTTTGAGAATGTGTTAATATAATATCTAATATAATATATTAAATATCATTAATATAGAGTTATTATCAACATGCTTATTATATTATATTACAATATACTATATTATAGTTAATTTAATATATTAGTAATATATTAAATAATATAAAAATATAATAAATAAAATATCTTATATAATAATATAATAACATATTAATATTAATATTTAATATGTTAATAATGTATTATATAATAATAAAATATAAATAAAATAATAAAAAAGTTAATGATAATAAATAATAATATAATAATATACTATATAATAGTATAGTCGCTATAATATTATTAACTTTTAATAAATAAATTTTAATAAAGTAATAATTATTAAATATTATATAATAGTAGCATATTTAATAATAACATAACAATATAATAATATTATTATAATAACATGTTGTATAGTAAATGTAATATAATATATAAAATAATATTATATTATGTAACAAATAATATAATTTATTATAATAAAATAAAATATTATTAATAATAAAATAATTTATTGCTAATAAAAGTTAATGTAAAAATTATATATTCATAATATAATAATATTTATTTATATTATAAATACTAATATATTATTAAAGTACTATTAATAAACTCTAACATAAAAACTATAATATATTATATAATATTAAAATATTTATAATAAATTAATTTATTAATAACATACTAGTAATAACATAATATTAACATTATTAATAATATTATATTATATGAATAATAGTATAATA
>NW_017972908.1:58157-82871 GCF_001876935.1 Asparagus officinalis | reverse complement strand
CCGTACTCAGGCACCCCGACGACCAGCACCAGACACACGGCCGACAGATCTGCCCGCATCGTCCCGCTGCTGCCCAGGTCGCCGTCGTCGCCGATGCTCCGTCGTCGCGTTGGCGCTATTGCCCTCACTCCTCCTCAGGTTGAAGAGGAAGCGCTCAGATCCGCCTCACTTCTATCAGATCGGTCCTGATTCAATTGGGTCTGATTCTAGTTGAAATCGAACCCGTATAATAACCGACCTGATTTGGTTACTTGGATCGGATCTATTTGATCAGGCCCGCACTACTCAAATCCGTTTGGAGTCCAGTTCGCCACCGGCCGCCTCGTTTGTTAGTCTTCTGATGCATTATTTATCTTTTGAATTATTTTTCTGTTAAATCTCAGTTTATTAGTTAATTGCATGAATAATATATCTCTACATTCTTATCATATATTCACTACGTAAATTATTTTTGTGAGTTGAGAGAACTGAATATGTGACTGTGAAAAAGTTGATATTGATCTTAGAACTTACGAAAATGATAATATATATTGCGAATAAATTATTCGAGATTGGAATTGTTTATGACTATGGTTGCAAATCTTGTTAAAATCCATCTATCACGCTAAATATTTTAATTAATTTCCTACCGAATATCATGATTTTTGGCGAAATGGTGCATTGTTCAAATTAAATCGCTGATTCTGATAGACCTCTGTCATCGTTTCGTATCATTTTTAGTATCAGAGCATGGTTCTAGTGTACGAATTTTTTATTTTTTTTATTTTTATTTTTTAGATTAGTTGATATTTTTTATTTGATATTAAAAAAAATCGCATTCATCTCATTTAGCTGTTTGTGCACACCATTCATCTCATCTAGTTGTTAGTGCATATCCACTCACACAGGTCTACCCTATCGATTAGGAGAGTCAAGTGAGTCAACTAGTGAGTCAAGCATGTCAGGCAGTACAAATCCCGAATTCTCTGAATTACTTAAGAAAATCGCTGAGTTAAACGGATAAATAAGTAACTTAACCCATGAGAGCAGAGCTACCCGTGAGACCCTGAATAACACCAACGAAAGACGTGCTACGTTAGAAGAAACACGGGTTACAACTCCGCCACGAGGTCAAGGCTATGAATACCCACCGCAAGGTCATGGGTACATCGTTCATCGACCCCCACCTCAACTTGTGCCTGATCCACCAACCTTTGATGGTAAGCTCGACCCATAAACTTTCTTTGACTGGCTGAATAGCATGGATCACTACTTCGATTGGTACGCCCTGACAGAATCCTAGAAAGTCAAGTTTGCCACAATGAAGCTCACTGGACCCGCCTGCTAATATTGGTCTAACTTAGAAATGATGATGCATATTAGAGGTGAGTTACCAATTTTTACTTGGCGAGAAAATGGCCGATGAACTGAAACAAAAATATCTCTCGCCATCGTTTATTTATAGATTGCTAGATAAGTGACATTGTCTTACTCAAGGAACCAAATCTACAAAAGAGTATGTTACTCAATTTGATGAATTGTTTACTCGATACAGTACCATAGAGCAAGAGGCACTAATAAAAGTCTTGTCAAAGTTTAGAGCCGGATTGAGAAGTGACCTCCAAACCGAACTCTTTGCTCGAGGAGTAGACACAATTGAGAGAGCTTACGCCTTAGTTCAAGATCTAGATGAAGCCAAATTCTACCAATCTCATAGAGGTCAGGATTTCGACCTCATTCCTCCCAGTCTTCTCGTGCCACTACCTCTAGTCGGCCTTCGAGTCAACTTAACCCTAGTTATTCTCAATCTAGAGTCGATCCCAAGGGCCAAAAATCAGAGAGAGATATCTCCAAACTTAGCCCAATAATTCAGTGTTACAATTGTCAAGGATATGGGCACGTTGCTACTATCTGCACAACTCCGTTCAGAGTTAGAATCAATAAGCCGCATATAATAGAATCAAAATTCATTATTGAGGAAACCGTTAACAAGCCGTAGATTTGACAGAATCTAAATCTGACAAGAAAATTCAGGATAGTATAATCGAAGAATCATGCACTTCTGTTCCTTCTGAAACTACTACAACAATTATGGAGTTAACTAAAGTTTCATGCAATGACAACACTCCGACTATTCCCCAAGCTACCCCTTTGATCATGAAGTCCACTGATGTTATCCCTGAAGTTGTTCTTAAAATTGAAACTCCAACTCCTCCTGAACCGACCCCTGTGACTGAAAACATTGTTGGTATTCTCCACGAAGTCCTCCCGGACAAACATGACATCCAACACGTTCCTGATTTGGTTCTTGAAGCAATTCACTCAGATATTTGTATGGGAGTTGAAATTCAAACTGAGCATAGTGAAATAACTACCATATTAGATGTCAAACCCCTATGCATTGTCCCAATAGTCACTCACACATATACTGATCCATTTTGGGAAAATATAATGATTAGGAATATAAGTTTGAGCACGAGTGTTTTATTTTCCTTTTTCTCTCATGTTAAACGCACAAAAACACTCCTCCGTCATACATTTGTTTGCATGCTCCTCACTATCACTGTTAGGACAGGAAAATTTTTATGCATTAAAACAAAGGAACACCTTATTATTCTATTTGATAGAGGACGTCATGCATGTTGAACACTTTGTTGAATTACATCTGCCATTGATCGCATTTTGTCGAGTCTACATTTCAGACATAATCATTTGAGTTGATTCATATTATTTTTTTAATTGCATTGATCATATATTAGGGAATCAATGATTTAACTTGAATAAATATATTGTTAACTGAAATGAATGATATAGAGTCAGGACATAATTTAAAACTATTAATGCTGATATCTTAGATGGTTTGGACTTGTCCAATATAGTTCTTTATTACTGTTTAAGATTTGACATGATATTTATAAACTTTTCCAACCCTTGAACTAATTAATGACAACCTTTATATTATCGATTTGGTCATAGTTTTATTCTCAATATTGAGTGATTAAGCAGTTCACAGTGTTATTAGCAGTTCACTGATATAAGCCCAACCCCAAAAACATTGTTTCTGAGAGTTCTTTCACTTTACCCCACTTCTATATATATTCACCTATGCAGCAATGAATTTTGATAATATTTTAGATGGTGAATTTACAATGCAATCTAACTAATAATTTGAGATGCAGGAAAGTATCTGATGGGAGATTAAGATACAGTCAGACTCTATTGAAGATGACAAGCTTCTGCAGCTAACTCGATGGAGTCGAGTTTTCTCCCACCCGGGGAGAATGATGAGGACAAGAACAACGATTTCTTTATTTGTTTATTTTTAGTTTAGTAGTTAATTCAGTTTAGGTTTGAATTTTGAATTTTGAATTGTGGTTTAAAATTAGTAGCTAATCAGATTTTAGTATTTGAGAGATCTAATTGATTTTGAGAGAATTGATTTTGTGAGATTTTCCAAATATGTAATTGCTCTATAAAAGAGCTTTGTAATCAGAATCAAAAATCAATGAAGATTGAATGAAAATTATATTTGCTTAATTGAGGTGTGAAACCCTAGGCTTATAGTTTTCGTTTTCTTCCTCGAGCTACCAACTTTTCTTCCCCACAAAATAAATAAATAAATAACTTCGCCGCTGAACCCAAGTCTTTACTCCACTGTTCATCGTCTTCAACCTTTGCTCCACATCCTGTTCACAACCTGCAGAACCCCACATCCCCAACAACCACTACACCCAGCCCCATCTCCCAAGCCTCCCACCTACCTCCTTCTCCAAAGCAACGCCACCACCTCTCGTCCACCTCCGACGATCTTGTTGTCTTTAAATAGGATCGGCCTAAGCTTCTTAACTTGCAAACACAAGAGAGATATTGGCCTGAAGTGGCCGAACTTGATGATGGAGAGACTGCAGGAAAAAAAAACAGAGCCTTTCTTGGTATTAGCCGAACAAAACAGAGAGAGAAGAAGAGAGGAGTTCGGAACTTTTTCTGGAAATTTTTTCTTTTTCGTACTGCTTTCATGAAGAGTATTACATGTATATATATATATAAGATTACAACTCCAATTCTTATCCAATAATTAGAAAACTATCTACTAACTAGTATTCTATTCTAACTAGAATTCTATCTACTAACCTTGAACTCAAACTAACAATCCGAACTGATTAACAAACTCACATTCTCCCCCTTAATCTGGACGAGACTACAAGTTCCTTACTCCTAGCAGCTCCCGCATCTCGATGAACTTCACCCTTGCTAGTGCCTTCGTGAGAATATCTGCTCGCTGCTCGCTCGTGCTTACGAACTCCACTTTAATCTGTCCTCGCTCAACACACTCACGAATGAAGTGAAAACGTGTGTCGATATGCTTGCTTCTTCCATGGAAAACTGGATTCTTCATCAAGGCAATCGCAGACTTGTTGTCGACGAAGAGTGTAACCGGCTTGAGCTCACTCCCAATCACCTTGCTGATTAAACTCCTCAACCACAAGCCTTGGCATGCTGCTGTAGTTGCCGCCATAAATTCTGCCTCGCAGGATGATAATGCCACCGTCTTCTGCTTCTGTGATCATAAATTCTGCCTCGCAGGATGATAATGCCACCGTCTTCTGCTTCTGTGATGTCCAAGTGACCAAGCTGTCACCTAGATAAAATGCCATGCCGCCTGTGCTGCGCCTGTCATCAACATCTCCCGCAAGATCACTGTCAGTGAATCCCACCAACTCTTCATTGCCTCGACCTCGTTTGTACATCAATCCGTAGGACAAGATCACTGTCAGTGAATCCCACCAACTCTTCATTGCCTCGACCTCGTTTGTACATCAATCCGTAGGACACAGTACCCTTCACGTACCTCAAAATATGCTTGACAACCTGTCTATGCAAAACTGTAGGGTGCTTCATGTACCTACTCACAATCCCCACGGCATATGTGATATCGGGTCGGGTGTGAGTTAGATACCTCAAGCATCCGATGATTCGTCTATACTCTGTCACGTCCACCGGTGTTCCTTCAGAATTCTTTCCAAGCTTTAGCTTTGCTTCCATGGGATATTGAGTCGGGTTACAATCCATCATGCCGAACTGACCCAAAACCTTCTTTGCATAGGCCACCTGCCTTAGTGCAATGTAATCATCTCGCTGATCCACCTCGATACCAAGATAATAGGAAAGCAATCCAAGGTCACTCATCTCGAACTCCTTCATCATTTGTTGCTTGAAAAACTTTATCTCATCCGCCCTCGAGCCCGTAACGATCAAGTCGTCCACGTACACGCCAACAATGAGTGTATCCCCTCTGTTACTCCTTGTGTATACCGCCTGCTCCTGAGTGCATCTTGCAAATCCGATGCCCTTCATGCACTTGTCGAGGCGCGTGTTCCATGCCCGAGGTGCTTGGCGAAGACCGTAGAGTGCCTTTGAAAGTTTGTAGACCTTGTGCTCCTGATTCTTCACAACGAACCCTTCAGGTTGAGCCACATACACTTCTTCCTGGAGATCACCATTTAGGAATGCCAACTTCACATCCAAATGGTGCACCTCCCACCCATTCTGTGCTGATATGGCGAGGATTATTCTGATTGTATCAAGTCTCGCCACAGGTGCAAACACCTCATCGAAGTCCACGCCTTGCTGCTGGACGTACCCTTTTGCTACAAGTCTTGCTTTGTACTTGAGAATGTTGCCTTCATTGTCCTTCTTCAGCTTGTACACCCATTTGAGACCAATGGGTTTAGAACCTCGCGGTAGCTCCGTGAGTATCCAAGTCTTGTTCTTCTCGATGGCCTCCATTTCCTTCTCCATCGCTGTCCTCCATTCTTGATCTGATGCAGCCTCGAGATAGTTCGCAGGTTCTTCAGAGATCAGAAACAATTCCTCTGCAGGAAGATCGATCACCTCCGTCTCCGCATAGATGTCCGCAAGAGATCGATAGCGTACAGGAGTCATAACTGCAGCTTCAGGGGGTCCGAACGCGTCCAAAACAGTGGGGTTCGCTGCCTCCGCAGCAGTTTCTGGACCAGCGAGCAAACTACCCCTGGTTCGGCCTGCAACAATGCCAACATTTGCGGGTGTTTGGCCTGCAGCAGTGCCAGCAGCAGCAGCTCCTGCAGGAGCTGTTCGGTGTGCCGGCTGTCCAGGGTCGTCTCCGGTCAGCGCCGCTGCGATACGAGTTCCTGCAGGGGCTGTTCGGCCAGCAGGTTGTCCAGGAAAAACTGCAGCAGATCGGTCTGCTTGCTGTCCATTTTGGACTGCAGAGAATGCGCCGGTTGTTGTGTCGACAGCTGCAGTTTCGCCTTCCACTGTTATGTCCATCCAGCTGGGTGATCTTTCGACTCCATCGGCGCTCCATTCCCACTCTTTTCCTTCCTCAAACGCGACATCCCTGCTGACACGTATCTTGTTATGTTGAGGGTCGTATAGGCGATGCGCTTTGCTTCCTTCCTCTACCCCAATATACACCATTGGCATGCTCCGATCGTCGAGTTTCTTATGAGAAGGACCTGCAATCTTCACATGCGCCATACATCCAAAAACTCTCAAGTGTTCTAGGTGGGGTTTCTTACCAAACCAAGCTTCGTAGGGTGTGTGGTCGTGCAACGCCTTGGTTGGTAGTCGGTTGAGGATGTACACCGCGTGCCTAACCGCTTCGCCCCACATGGTTCCAGGCATATGCATGCTCTTAAGTAGGCTTCTCGCCATGTCCATCACCGTGCGGTTACGCCTCTCCACTACACCGTTTTGCTGTGGGGTGTACGGTGCAGTGAGATGACGCTTGATGCTGTAGTCTTCACACAACTTTGTGAACTCCTTTGACAAGAATTCGCCACCACGATCTGTCCTCAATGTCTTCACCTTGTGGTCACATGCATTCTCAACCTCTGTTTTGAACTTCTTGAAGGTTTCACAAGCTTGACTCTTGGCCTTCAACATGTATACCCACATCCATCGGCTGAAATCATCAACGATAAGAAGAAAGTAGTTGTTCCCAGCAAGTGTAGATGGGGTGATAGGACCACATAGGTCAGCGTGTAGTAACTCCAGCGGCTTCTGAGCTCTGAAATTTGCTTGTGAAGGGAACGACAGTCTTGCTTGCTTGGCGACGAGGCATCCTTCGCATAGTTGATTCGGGTGCAAGATCTTCGGCAACCCGGAAGCCATCCTCTTATCAGTCATCATCTTGAGGGCGAAGAAATTGACATGCCCAAGGCGAGCATGCCATAACCAAGCTGGATCATTAATGTTCGCCATCAAACATGCCGGCTTGCAAGTCTTTAACTCTATCCTGTACAATCGGTTAGATGAACGTTTCACCCTCATCAAGAGAGCACCGTTCCTATCAAACACCCTCAGGAACTCATCAGCAATAACAACCTTACTCCCATCTTCCGTCATCTGACCAAGACTAATAATGTTAGATTACAAGCTCGGAATATAATATACCTCGGGTAGTAGCCTTTGATCGCCATTGTTGCACTGGAAGAGGATAGAGCCTTTGCCCTTGATCTCTACCGCGGATCCATCACCAAACTTGACGGTTCCTTTAATGTTCTCTTTGAGCTCCTTGAACTTGCCTCGGTGGCCGGTCATGTGATTGCTAGCTCCGTTGTCAAGGTACCAAACGTCGTTGGCAACTTGTGCCTCCCCCGATGTGAGTAAGTTTGGCACCACCTTCTCTTCATTGAGTAGAATGGCAGTTGATGATTCCTCTAAAACTATCATCATCAAGGTTGGCTCCTCGTCATATGCATGGGTGAGATGAGCTTCATGTTCATGGTTGCGGCGTTGCTTGTGACACTCCGACTGAAAGTGCCCGTATACTCCGCAATTGAAGCATTTTATGTTGGATTTGTCTCGACCACCGCTTGTGCTACTCTCCCCCTCCTGGCGAGCTGCACCTCCATGGCCGAAACCACCTCCTGGACGTCCTCCTCTGCCGCCGAAGCCGCCTCGGCCTGCCTGGCCGCCGTGCTCCCCTCCGCGGCCAGCCAGGGCAGCGTGGTGCTGCTGGCCGCTGCCGTGGTGCTGCTGGCCGCCTCGGCCTCTTTGGCCCCGACCACGCCCGCGACCAGCCCCGCGATCGCGTCCTCGTCCGCTGCCATCATTGGTTGTATATGTTGAGAGGAAGCCTCCGCCGTTCTTCTTGCCCCTTGCTTGCCACTCCGCATGCGTCAACAATAGGTGGTCGTCGATGTTGTCTCAAAAAACACGTGCCCGCTCCTTGTGGGCTTTGAGACGCCCAATTGCCTCCTCGAGTGTCATGTTGTCGATGTCCCCGAACTGTTCAATCGTGGAGACGATAGTAAGGAATCTCTCCGGTACCGCTCGAAGTAGCTTTCTAACGACATAGTTCTCCTCCATCTCGCCGCCTAAACCCCGGATCTTGTTGACGACTCCTGTCAACTTCATCGAAAAATCGTCGACGTTATCATTCTCCTTCATCCGGAGAAGTTCGAACTCGGACTTCAAGGTCTGCACCTTCGCGTTCCTTACACGGTCCGCTCCTAGATGCATTGTTCTCAAGGTCTCCCATGCCTCTTTTGTCGTTTGCTTCTCTGCGATCACCATCAAAGTCTCTTCAGGAATCCCCTGGTAGATGGCCGCCAACGCCATCTGATCCTTCCTGTGTTCCACGGACGCGCCTGCCACGGGCTCAATGGCGTCCCACACGTCTTGAGCCTTCATGTAGACTTTCATCTTGATTGCCCACGAAGCATAGTTATCCCTCGATAGCGTCAGGTATTGAAGAGTGAGAGAACCCACCTTGGTCGTCATCTTCTCCGAACTCGTCATCTCTTCAGATCTTGGTTGGTATTTAGGCATACACCGCTCTGATACCACTTGTTGGCTTTAAATAGGATCAGCCTAAGCTTCTTAACTTGCAAACACAAGAGAGATATTGGCCTGAAGTGGCCGAACTTGATGATGGAGAGACTGCAGGAAAAAAAACCAGAGCCTTTCTTGGTATTAGCCGAACAAAACAGAGAGAGAAGAAGAGAGGAGTTCGGAACTTTTTCTGGAAATTTTTTCTTTTTCGTACTGCTTTCATGAAGAGTATTACATGTATATATAGATAAGATTGCAACTCCAATTCTTATCCAATAACTAGAAAACTATCTACTAACTAGTATTCTATTCTAACTAGAATTCTATCTACTAACTTGAACTCAAACTAACAATCTGGACTGATTAACAAACTCACAGATCTGCGCCGCCCTCTACCCTTTTCCTCCTCCATAATCGAACACAAAACCCAGACTTTCTCACCTTCGAGCAACCAAACACACTCCTGTCCCTCTCCTCTTTCATAGCCACCTCAGCCCTCAACCATGTCTTCCGAGCAGCTTTGCCACCGTACTCAGACCATCGCCTTCGAGCCACACGGACCCTACAAATCTCCCGCATCTTCCGCGCTTGCCCAGGTCGCCGCCGTCGCCGCGGATGCTCCGTCGCCGCGGATGCTCCGTCGCCGCGTTGGCGCTATCGCCCTCACTCCTTCTCAGGTTGAAGAGGAAGCGCTCAGACCCGTCTCACTTCTATCAGATCGGCCCTGATTCAATTGGGTCTGATTCTAGTTGAGATCGAACCTGTATAATAACCGACTTGATTTGGTTACTTGGATCGGATCTATTTGATCAGGCCCGCACTACTCAGATTTGTTTGGAGTCCAGTTCGCCACCGGCTGCCTCGTTTGTTAGTCTTCTGATGTATTATTTATCTTTTGAATTATTTTTCTGTTAAATCTTAATTTATTAGTTAATTGCATGAATAATACATCTCTACATTCTTATCATATATTCACTGCATAAATTATTTTTGTGAGTTGAGAGAACTGAATATGTGACTGTTGAAAAGTTGATATTGATCTTAGAACTTGCGAAAATAATAATATATATTGTGAATAAATTATTCGAGATTGGAATTGTTTATGACTATGTTTTAATTAATTTCCTACCGAATATCATAATTTTTGGCGAAACGGTGCGTTGTTCAAATTAAATCGTTGATTCTGATAGACCCCTGTCATCATTTCGCATCAGATAGTCTCTGAACATTTTCATACCATGTGAAATAGGTACAATACATGATCATGTCTGGTTTTTTATATGATGTTGCAAGTTCTTATAAGAATATAGTCATATGAGAATTACAAGACTTCTTCTTCATGTATAGTGTATATGATTAGATGGGTTACAAATTTATCAGACTTAGCGAGTTTGTGGATGAAGAGATATAACAGGTTTTTTAGGACATCAAGTAAGGATAATGGCTGTGTCTTTCTACTTAGTTTCTTGCTTGTGTTTCCTCCGTTTCAACTGAAGCTTTGTCTTGATTCTTATAGAGTCTGATCCACAAAATATGCTCCCTAAAGATTATTTACTTCAGGGACCACATATGTTTAAAAGCACATTTCAGCACCTAAATAAACTGTCCAGTAAATTAAACGTAAACGACATTATGAACTAATCAACCTTGGCAGATTTCAGTATAAATCTTGATATTTATTTTAGGTCAAATCTGTAGAATGTGTAAACTTTTCGAGTTTTGTATACAGTTAAGATATTTTAGATGCATATTATACCAATATCAACTGTCTTTAATTATGTGTGTTTCTCTTGAGAAAGAAGTTCATCGTAACTCATAGGGGGGGTTATTCATTGGTGTAATTTGGGGTAAATTGTTCCAATGAGGTAATTTTACCCAATGGGATAATTTGAGTGGGATAAAGTGGGATAAAATGAGGGTAATGGGACAATTTGAGTGGGATAATTTGTATGACATCTTTTTATAATATTATATTTATAGCTCAATTAAATTCAAGTTTAACTTGATATAACATCAAATGATTAAATAAATAATAGTTATAATATACAACAATATTATTTTTTAAGATTATTTTAATATAAAATATTAAAAATAATATAATAATATTAATAATATCAATATTAATCAAATTTTAAATATTTTAAGGCTATTCATAAGGTATAAGATAATATTGTATGGACTTTTAAGGCTATTCAGAAGGACTCCCTGTAACACAAACTATCCAATGTAAAATAGATATAATACAGAACATGTACATGTACAAAAACTCACCAAGATAATACACCTCACATAACTCATCAACTCACATAAAGCATAGAAAACATAAAAGAGAAATTTCGAAGATGATCAACAACTATAGGATTCCGATAATGTAAAAGTGTATTGAGATGCAAGCAAAACAAAAACACAAAGCAAAACAAAACAAAAAAAAAAAATCCCGAGATTGCACATGCATGCATTTAAACTTTCTTCTGTCGTTGCTACCTCAGGGCCTATGTCTGTCCAAACTCTTGGATTCAAACATATGCATCAACATGCAATCCTCAGGATCTGGAATCTTGAAACAGTGATTTACACTTTTTTTTTGAAAAAAATCCCGAGATCTTCAAAAGACTACAACATCATTCCCCCACCCACCCCCTACACAAAACACACCCTAGCCTCTTTTCCTTAATATAAAGTGCTCATACCACTTAGCACTCATTAATATGCTCATTGAAATGGGGAGCGCGCCATTAGGACAACTCCAAAGGTTATGAGTCAAAGTGCAAGATAGTTTGCATATATTATGTTAACCTATCAATTTATATATGTGGGAGCATATGAGGTGTAGGAATCTTAAGTTCTTAATAAGTCCTTACTAAAGTTAAGTTTGAGATCTAAGTCACCACCTTTGTCTAAGCTTGAAGTTGGACCACAAGAGTGCTTGGATATGGTGCACACACAAATGCCACATCAACGCTACAATTGGCTAACTTTGCATCGATGCGAGCCACGTTCGTGATCCACGATTATGGCTCGATAAATGTGCATGAACTTTTTAGGCCAAGAATAAGCAGGAAAAAGTATGGAAGATCGAGGATGTTAGCATCACAAGATATTGAGTAGTATAGGACCACTATGGTCATCAATGGTAAATTCCAAGGCTCTAAAATACCAATGCATTCTCACCCTACAGCGAGCTAAAGTAGATTTGGGTTATCTTTTTATGAGCAGAGCAAAAGGAACATACATCAGGAGGATTGAGACTGAGGTATTGCACCATCTATAGTATGTATATTCGTAGTGGAGCATATAACTCTTGTGCGGATTGAGATCCTCTCCAATTAGGTGGGAATTGGAGAGGGTTCAACTCTTTCTATCCTTACCATCTATATCACTTTCAATGGATGAGATCACGCCATGTAAAATTTTCATTATTACAAAATAGTGGTTTTGAATGTAGTGGTCTTAAAGTTTGCAAGTGGTTTTCGAGACCATAGTGGTTTTCAAGATAACAGTAAAAATCTTACGTGGCGTGATCTCATCCATTGAATTTAATATAAATGGTAAGGATTGAGAGACTTGGACTCTCTCCAATTACCACATAATTGGAGAGGATCCGAATTCATCTTTTGCCCTTTGTCTAGCATGTAAGTGCGTGGATGAAGTTCTGCAGTATATATAAATGGATTAATGCTTGCTACATTAAATAAAAATAAGAGTTTTGGAAGATACATAAAAAGATACAGAACTATCGATCTGGGGATATTTTCTTTATGTGTTTTGTTCAAATTCACAAAATTATAAACACGATTTTATATTAAAGAACTAAGTAATCGTCCATTATCTATTTTGTACTATTCCTTTCAGGACAGTCTTCCTTTCAAAATATTATTTCTCATCAAAATATTATTTCTCATTCGTGCAGAAGGGTGCTAAAAGGTCAAGTAAGCTAAAACAGTCTTAATCTCAGAATGAACAAATACAGCAGTTCAGTTAATTAGTATATCTGTAGTAAGTATGTATAAAAAAAGATTATATAGACATTTATCCTGCCAACCCATTTACTTCATATAGGATTTTACAATATATCTACCGTTTAAAAAGACAAATAATGGATGAAAACAAATCAGAAAATAATAGAGTTAAACTCATACCTAAACATAGGTCACAATAAAAGTCAAGGCTAAGACCCACACACAATAAAGCTACGTAGTTTTCCTTTTCCTAAGATATTCCCATATACATATTATATATACCTTCTAGAAGAAATTTTTAAAATAGCCCCAACCTAAACTTTTTTTTAAAAATCGACCCCCTTCAGTTTTTATTACAAAAATCGACCCGGAAAGTGGGTTAATTTTTTTAAACTTCTAATTAGTCGGGGTTGCCAACCCCAACTATTTTGGACGCTACTACGACTTATTAGCTAAATTAGTCAGGGTTCGAAACCCCGACTAATTTAACACCCGTTTAAATTGGTCGGGGTTAGGAACCCCGACCATTTTTTTTCCAAACTTTTTTTTATTTAGTTGGATTTTGTTGGTTGCAGAGTGGTGATCGACAATGCGGCATGATCGACGACGACGATCGTAAAAGTCGATAGCGCTTGAAAGCAAGGGCTCCACCTCGAAGCGGTTCGGGTCTTATCGGATCTCAACCTCTAGATCTGCAAAGCGTACTGTTGATCTTATTCGATCTAATTCAAACAATATAGCCGTGATTAATTCAAAGAGATTAAAAATAACAAGAGCGGAAGCATACTTGAATCCATGACGAATTTGCACGGATCTGAATTAGGGTTTGATCTTCTAATCTTGAGGGTCTCTCTTTTAGATTTCTCTTTAGATGGGGATTAAGAGAATTAGAGAACATTAATTTCAGATTGGGACCATAACCCTTTATTTATAGATATTGTAGTTTTCTAATTTAGCTCCTCATAAAATTAGAATTGCAGTCTGGTATCTACACAAATAACTCATGATTAAATTAAATACCCATTGACCCAAAGTAACTAATTGATCACTTTATACGAGTCAACCTTAAAGATAACAACACACACTGATGTAACATATGTGCCTATAAATAGATTTAATTAGATTTAAATTCAACAATCTCCCACTTGGTCACTATATGTTTCCTTAAAGTGTGTATAACCTTATGAGCTCAAAAATAGCTATCACTGATAAATGTATTTCCAAACAATCTCGTCCATTGACTATATTTATATAGGATCAAAGCTGTTTTCGTCACATTTATCGTGACTAAACTCATCAATGGTCATATATACTAATACGATCAAATGACATAGATCAATCATGCATGTGTAGCATGAAAATTATATGTAATGTGATATGTACATGTCTATTTTTAACTGATCCTACCTTAAACTTTAGCGAGATCAATACCAAACATAGTGTAACAAAGTGTATGAACTGAATACTTTATTCTGATCAGACAAAACAACCAAATCTAAAGCACAAAAAATTACAAACTCCCACTAAATCATGATATCCTTAAATAATACAACACCCATATGAGCAGTGTGCTCATAAAAGACATTGGGTGTTAATCCTTTAGTAAGAGGATCAGCTATCATAGAGTTTGTATCAATGTGCTCTATGGATATCTGTTTACTCTGTACCATTTCTTTCACAACTAGGAACTTAATATCAATATGTTTTGACTTAGTCGAGCTCCTGTTGTTATTGGAATACATAACTGGTGATTTATTATCATAAAATAACTTAAGTGGTCTTTCAATATTTTCCAGAATGTGCAATCCAGTGATAAAATTTTGCAATCATATTCCATGATTAGATGCATCATAGCAAGTTACAAACTCTGCTGCCATAGTGAAGAAAGCTACAAGTATCTGTTTGATACTTTTCCATGATATAGCTCCTCCTGCTAACATATAAATATAGCCTGACATAGACTTTTGGCTATCTTAGCATCCAGTAAAATCAGAATCAGAGTATTCAATGACCTCCAACTGTTCTGATTTTCTGTATGTGAGCATATAATCTTTTGTTTTTTGAAGATACCTCATAACTCTTTTGACTGCTATCCAATGATTCATACCAGGGTTGCTTAAGTATCTACCTAACATACCAACAATGTACGTAATATCCGGACGCGTACACACCTGAGCATACATTAGACTTCCTACAGCCGAAGCAAAAGAATCTTCTGTATTTCCTGAATTTTAAGGTTATCTTTAGGGCACTGATTGAGACTAAACTTGTCTCCTTTAGCAACAGCGGTGTTACCTGGTCTGCAGTCTTGCATACCAAATCTTTTGAGTACTTGATCGATATAGCTATTTTGTGATAATCCAAGTATACCTTGAGAACAGTCTCGATGTATTTGAATTCCTAAAATAAAATAGGTGTCCCCAAGATCTTTCATCTCAAAATTCTTTAAAAAAATCTCTTGATTTCGTACAACATGCCTATATTATTAATGGCAAACAATATGTCATCGACATACAGAACCAGAAAAATATACTTACTCTTACTAAACTTGTGATATACACAGTCATCAATATTATTCATCTCAAAACCAAACGAGATAATTATTTATTGAAATTTGTGATACCATTTATGAGGAGCTTGCTTGAGTGCATAAACGGATTTTCTTAATTTTCAAACCATATTTTTTGGGTCTCCTGATACAAACTTTTCTGGTTACACCATATAGATCATTTTATCAATGTATCCATTGAGAAATATAGTCTTAACATCCATCTGATGTAACTCAAGATTAAAATGAGCAATAAGTGTCATTATTATTCTGAAAGAGTCTTTCGATGAAACCAGAGATAAAGTCTCTGTATAATTAATGCATTCTTTTTTAGTATAGCTTTTTGCTACAAGACATGCTTTATACCTCTCCACATTATCCTTTGCATCCCGTTTGATTTTAAATATTCATTTACAACCAATTGGTTTTGTACCTTCCGGTAATGGAACAAGTTTTCAAACCTTATTGTCTTGCATAGACTTGTACTCTTCATTCATGGTATCAATCCACTTTTGAGAGTTAGAACTTTTCATGGACTGAAGAAAGTTGATTGGATCATCTTCTAATATTTTATTATTTTCCTCATGTTCTTAGAGAAATATAATATAATCATCCGTAATAGCATTTCTCCTTTCTCTAGTGGATCTCCTTAATGGTACTGGTTCTTGAGGTTGTTGGGTTTGTTCTTTTGGAACATGGAGTTGTTCAACATTGTCTTTTTGAGGTTTTGGATTTACTTCTTGATCAATAACAGGTATAGGAACCTGAATATTATCAAAAGTAACAGTATGGATTTGATCTGAAACCAATTTCTCCTCAAAAGTAATGTTTCTAACCTTATTTCTCCTCCCAAACTCAACATCCTAAAAAAATATTGTTGTTCCCGTCTCAAAAATAGTCATGAGTGTGAGATCATAAAACTTATAGCCCCTAGATCGTTCAGAATAACCAATAAAGTAGCTGCTTACAGTTTTGGAGTCCAATTTATTTTCATTTGGCCTATAAGGCCTTGTCTCAGCTGGACATCCCCAAATGTGTAAATGCTTTAAACTGGGCTTTCGACCAGTCCAAAGCTCATAAGGTATTTTAGCAACTACTTTACTTGGTACTCTATTCAGAATATAAGCTGATGTCTTTAATATTTCTCCCCAGAGTGACTCTGGTAAAGAAGAATGAACAATCATACTTCGTACCATATCCTTAAGAGTCATATTTCGTCTTTCAGCTATACCATTCATGCTGGGTGACCCTGGTATGGTGTATTGTGGAACGACACTGTATTCATCTAGGTATTTAGCAAATGGTCCTGAACGTTGTTCAGCTGAACCATAATACCTATCATAGTACTTACCACCACAATCAGATCTAACGGTTTTAATCCTTTTGTTGAGTTGACTCTCAACTTCAGCTTCAAAAAGTTTGAACACGTCCAATGACTTAGATTTTTTATGAATAAGATATAGATACCCATAACGTGAGTAATCGTCTATGAATGATATAAAATATTATTGACCATTCTAAGATATCATAGGGAATGACCTACAAATATATGTATGTATCAATTCTAAGACTTCTGAAGATCTATTGGTATCTAATCTCTTAATTTTGGTCTATTTTCCCTTGATACATTCAACACATACATTAAAATCTAAAAAATCAAAAGATTCCAAAATACCATCAGACACAAGATACTCAACTCTACCTTTTGAGATATGACCCAAGCGTTTATATCATAATATCGCTGAATTTTTCTTATTTAATTTATGCTTAGTACCACGTGATTCTACATGCAAGGTTTCATTATAAGAAGCAACTTTATCAGGTAAATATATGTTGTAAGTACTCAAGAACATTTGAATTAAATGATAAACTGAATTGATTGTTTCCAAATGAACAATGATAACCTGATTTGTCCAATATAGAAATACACCAAATTTCATCTAAAAGACCGTACGATAAAGTATCTTTTAAATCCAAATATGAACCAGTTCCTAATAGTAATCTAAAGTGCTCAATTGCTTCTACATTTACCGATAGTCCATCATCCACAAAGATGTATCTTTCAACATCACTTGGCTTTCGGTAGCTCAGACAGTCCTACATAGAAACATTTATGTGAGTAGTAACACTAGAGTCTAACCACCAAATATTTCTAGGTACTGAAGCTAAATTAATCTCAGAACAGACCAAAGTAAGAAAAATACCCTTCTTAGCACGCCATGTGTGATATTTGGTACAATCATTCTTTACATGTTCAGCCTTATTACAGAAGAAACAACCTTGATCATTCTTATATTATTTCTTCTAAATTGGGTCCTTTGCAGCTTTATTATCATTCTTTCTTTTCTTGCCCTTATCCTTAGAGGCATAAGCCAAATAAGCACTTCCAGTCTTATCTTGCTTTAACCTGTCTTCTTCTTGTACACAATATGATATAAGCTTATTTAGAGTATATTTCTCCTTTTGGTAGTTATAATTAACCTTGAACTGATTAAACTGTGTAGAAAGAGACAACAGAACCAGATGCACCAATAACTCATCACAAAGATCGAGTTTAAGTGTCTTAAGTTTTGAAGCAATATGAGATATTTCCATAATGTACTCCCTGATATTTCCTTTGCCCTTATACTTCATCAAAATCAAGCGAGCTAAAAACGTGATTGTTTCTACCTTATCGTTTTTAGCAGAATGTTTTTCAATTTCGGTAATAAAATCTTTGGTTTTAGTAATCCCTTCGGATTCTATGCCCCTGAAGGCTTCTGGAACGCCGCGTTTTATTATCATTAGACTCATGCGATTTGAACGCCCACACTTCTCATACTCCTTCTTTGCATCAGGAGTGCTATCTGTAGTGACAAGTTGAGGTTGTTCAGTTCTTAATGCAAGGTATACATCTATACAACCAAGAATAATTAAAATGTTCTCTTTCCAAACCTTAAAATTTATCCTATTGAGCATGAGAATTGAATTGATGTTAGCAAAAATTATTACAACAGATGCATTAGCTAAAATAAACAAAAGATTTTCACATCATTAACTATAATTAGTAATTAATAAAATTCAAATAATAACAAATCCTATCTCAAGATATCTATTATAATATTAATATCAAGTCTTTGGATAATAATATTAATTACAAGTGATAACTTATTGCAATGATCAAACACTAACAATAACGCATGTCAAATAATGAAACTATCTTTGGATTGATTCATTATTCACATGTAAACTTTATAATTATCATACGTTAATTATCATCGCAGATGTGTATATAGTCTAAATAAATATTAACCTTCCTCTGGGCCAATTAAATATTTATACAAAAATATACACATAACCATCTAACATCGCTCATGAACAATCTACACAATAGATGTTACTTTGGTAATATCTTGTTTTAATTAATCATTTAGAATGAGAGACATATTAATACCTTAGTATCATAATATTTAAATTAAATAATTGATTAACTACCAAATTTAATTCAAATTGAACAATTTAATTCAAATTAAATAAATTCCATAGCTTAATTAGGGCCCTATAACTTAATTAATTATCTAAGAAATTCAAATAATCCAGACCCGAAACATAAGTAATCTTCAGGCCTATAAGATGAAATTATTTGAGAAATTCAAATAATTCTTAATTTAATCAAAAACCCATTCATATCAGGCCCAAATCATTTCCTAAGTGGGTTTTGGCCTGAGTATTTCTCAAATGAGTTCGCCCTAGCCTTATTTTCCCCAACCACAAGCCAAAAGCTTGCCTGAAATTGAAGAACTCGTCGAACTCAAGTTCACCGTATTCGAGCTTGCTTGAAGAAGAATGTCGAGCTCACCTGATTTGAGGATTGAGGTCGCCTGATATTGGGTTCGAGCTCGCCTGAGGCACGAGCTCGCCTGATTTGGGCTCGAGCTTTCCTGAGTAGGCTCGAGCTCACCTGATTTGGGCTCGAGCTCGCCTGAATAGGCTCAATCTCACCTGAAGGTGTTGCTGACAAGCTCGTCTGTTGATGTAGCCAACGAAGCTCGCCTGTAACAGATCGAAGCTCGCCTGAAATCAGGTAAGATCCTCAGCCCTAATTCCCGTACGATCACCCCTTAGGGTTTCGTTCTGAACCACCACCACCGCTTAAGATCTCACACCCTAGGCTTTTGAAACCCTAGGGTTTCCTAATTGTCCATGCCGTTATCTTCATTTGACAGTGAGGCCACCAGCGATCATCGCCGGCGAAGAGCCCAAGTAAACGACGACCAAACAAAAAAATGTTGAATTTTATTTTGAATTTAATTCCTGAATTATTTTGTATGCGATCTTAATTCATGAAAGTATCCAGATTCAACAACCAGAGTTCATAAAAAAATGATAAAATTGCACACAATTTGGATCAAAAATTTGATCCATATTGAACAAAAGAAGTTTGAATAAAACATGCATGCTACAGTGCAGCATAAAAACAGAATTCAAATTCGTTAATGTTCATGCGTGCAACAGTTCTTAATAAAACAAATTAAGATAAAAAAAATCCTAATTTCTTAAACTTAATCTTAGATCCCTAAGAGCTAATCACGGTGTCTCTGATACCAATTGTTGATCTTATTTGATCTAATTCAAACAATATAGCCGTGATTAATTTAAAGAGATTAAAAATAAAAAGAGCAGAAGCATACCTGAATCCATGACGAATTTGCACGGATATGAATTGGGTTTGATCTTCTAATCTTGAGGGTCTCTCTTTTAGATTTCTTTTTAGATAGGGATTAAGAGAATTAGAGAACAATAACCTTAGATTAGGGACCATAACCCTTTATTTATAGATATTGCACTTTTCTAATTTAGTCCCTCATAAAATTAGAATTACAGTCTGATATCTACACAATTAATCCATGATTAAATTAAATACTCATTGACCCAAATTAACTAATTGATCACTTTAAACGGGTCAACCTTAAAGATAGCAACACACACTGATGTAACATATGTGCCCACAAATAGATTTAATTAGATTTAAATCCAACACGTACGTACATCTCCCCCCGATGGCCGATGGTTCATGGACGCCTTCCACGTTACCGATCACCTCCGTCGCAAGCTTGTCGATGATCGAGTCATCGCCTACCTCGAGCAGTCGCCTACCTCGAGCAGTCGCTCAACGACTCCGATCTCAGACTTAGATCCGATTCCTGCGCTGATCTAGAGCTCACCGACATCGACCGCCTCAGCCTTGAGCTCACCGGACTCAGATCAGGGATCAGCTGTGACATGTAGTTATCCAGAGTGACGATCCGAAGGCTGAAGGCGTTGTCGCCATTGGACTGAGAAGGAGTCGACATGAGAGAGTGAGGATTTTATTTTAGTTTTCCTTTTCTTTTAATTTGGTTTATTGTAAGTGTGGACTGAAGAAGAAAGGTGGAAGCGTGATGGTCACTTGAGCGTCGACTGCTTCTCGGAAAGTTGGTTCAAATGGCTAGGGTTCCCAACGCCGACTAATTTAAACGCGCACTAAATTAGTCGTGGAGTTTAAAATAGTCGGTGTTGCCAACCTCGACTAATTAGAAACAAGTTTAAAAAAACGACCCACTTTCTGATCACGGTGCTGACGTGGCCAAAAAGTGGGTCGATCTCTGTAATAAAAACTGAAGGGAGTCTATTTTTTTTTAAAAAAAATTGGTTTGGGCTTATTTTAAAAATTTCTTCATACCTTCCATAGTTAAATGAGATAGGTGCAAGTTTTATACATAAGTAGTATTGACAAAATATACAGAGTAAGTGACGTATTTTGGATAGTATACTTTTTCCCCTAATTCAGGTAGTGTTTCAAAAGAGAAATACCTTCTTTTATTGTAATGGTATCATTATTTTAGTTCTTGGTTTTATATAATTACTATTTGTTTGCGATTGCTATCATTTTCATCATCATCATCATCATCATTATCACTTCTTCTTTTTTTTTCCGGAGAATTGTCAATGATCTTGTCAGTTTAATTATACCCAAAAATAGAAATCCTTTTTTAAGTACATCCTAGCCACAGAAGGGGATGAAAACTAATGCTAAAAGGAAAAAACAACACATCTCCTAAGAAAGGTAAAAACGCACTTTGTTTTCTTTTTTTATTTTAAAGGAAATGTAAGTATGTCGTACTTTATCTTATCAAAAACTTTATTACTTTATTACCTAAAACAAACAGATGCAAATGCATTATCTAAAACAAAATCGCAACCAATAGTTGTATTGTTTGAATTAGGCAATCAGGCACAAATTCTGATAACGCATGTATAGAATCCGAAGCTTGGCTAGTACTTCTAGAACTGAATATATATCGTTCGGGACAAAATGTGAAAGAGAATTTAACCTACCCCTGGCACATCATTAGTGTATTTAATTATAATAATCGAGTCTAATCTAACGTCGTCTCCATCAATCTAAACATCTTTAATTAAGGATTACTTAACATTTTATTTGCCTATGGGACACACTGAAAACCCTAACCACACTGTATCTTCACAGTTTAGGAATCACATCCACATACTTCATTCCTTCCACGTGTAACTCGTCAACAGGGTAGTCTCAGTTGAGAATCTTGAATTACCGACCCATGCATGATTACGAATCTCAATATATACTAAGTTTGGAATCTTCTTATGTACATATAAGCCATGTACAGGCCCCAAAAACCCTAGGGAAAATTTGATTTCTGATATAAATTAAGGTCTTCAATATTACCGCACTACTCTATACGTAGTGTGGACCTAAGATGGAAGCATAATATGCATGTGAGGCGCATTGAGGGAGATAAAGATGGAGATATGTAGATGACCATATTAGCATCGATCCCTAACTAGGGTAATTAACTAATTAAGTGTATACCCTCTCGATCACCATTAATATTTTTTAACACGTGCACCGTGCACGGAGCGCAGTCGCTTTCGACCTCACACGTGTCAACCAGCCAATAATATCAGAATGACATGACTAACATTCATCAATCCAACAAATTATCACCCCAAGATCTCCTCTGTGGCTTCCTATGGGTCCAAATAGATGACCAAGAATGACCCATCACCAACCAAACCCACAATATATCTCCGTACAACTTGCTTTCCAACACACTGCCCTTCCGTGGAAGATGACACTACTTTTTCTAGTCACTTCCAAGTGATTCACATCATTTTCCACTTACAAATGTTCCTTCTGACGTGTCGGCGACGTCAGATATCTGTACATACACCCATACATACATACATACATACGTCTGCCTATCTGTCCTAACTAATTTATATAGTGAAAGGGGGAAGTGAGAATTTGCAACGTGTCAGAAGGCCAATCTTTTTCTGCCAAAGAAATGGTAAGCAGCCCAGAGTCGAATGGCCACCAGAGATTGGGCGGCGACGGCGAGGGCAGCGGGAGCACGATCAAGGAGCAAGACCGCCTCCTCCCAATTGCAAACGTGGGCAGGATCATGAAGCAAATCCTGCCCCCAAATGCGAAGATCTCTAAAGAGGCGAAGGAAACTATGCAAGAGTGTGTATCAGAGTTCATCAGCTTCGTGACCGGAGAGGCCTCTGACAAGTGCCATAAAGAGAAGCGCAAGACCGTCAACGGCGATGATATCTGTTGGGCTTTATCGACGCTGGGCTTTGATGATTATGTCGAGCCCATGAGGCGATATTTGCAGAAATACCGCGAAACTGAGGGGGATCGCGCTGCTGCTGCAGGTGCATCTGGGGGTCATCTTGGAAGAGGAGGTAATAGCTCTGATGACCGGGCAAACCAGCCAAATTCGGGTCCGTTGATGTTCAATGCCTTAGATAGGAACACTGGCTCATCGTCAAGGCGATATTAGTACCGTTCCTGTATTTTATTTGATATGCTATGATTTGTTTTATGTTCTTAATTTGTTCTTGTTTAACGCTATAGTTATTGTTCAGAGATTGAGGAAAGACTTACTATGTTTAGTGGCTTTGTATTAATTATTGCTTTCTTACAGCTTAGTTAACTGTGCTGGGTGCTAGTTAATTGCATAGATAAACACAGGAGCTATATGTGTCATTAAAAACGACGAGTGCCTGCAATTATTTGAGCAATGGTAATTAATTAATATGTGACTCTTTGTTTAAAGTATTAATAATCTATAAAGAATTGTTATAAATTAGGTAGGGAAGCAGGCTGTAGTCGAGTCACATGAGAGGGAGCATTTTGAAACTAATTAAGTACCTTCCAATTAATCTATTGTTATTGGATCGAGATGGGATAAGGCCAAGAGGCTTAATGCAGCTAGCTAAAATATCTTTTATTTTCCTAGTTAATTTATTCTTTTAACGCAAAAGTGGGTTTCATGTCAATTACATGGTCCTCGACTGAACTTTCTTAATTAGACCCTTCGTAATGCAGGGAATATATTGACGTCTTCGCATGGAACTATGAGGATATGCCCGGGCTCGATCCCAATGTGGCAATGCACCGCCTCAATATCAAGCTGGATGCCAAACCTGTCAAACAACATCAAAGAAGGTTTCGTTCGCAGATTATGGAAGCCATTGAGGCAGAGGTTAAGAAGTTGATCGAATCAGGATTTATCCGAGAGGAGCAACATCCAGACTGGTTAGCCAATATTGTTCCAGTCATGAAGAAGAACGGTAAAATCAGAATTTGCATCGACTTCAGGGACCTGAATACGGCATGTCCAAAAGACGAATTTCCTCTCCCAATCACGGATGTCATTATCAACAATACGTGCGGATTTGAGAGAATGTCTTTTATGGATGGTTTTTCAGGATATAACCAAATCAAGATGCACCCAGATGACGAGAAGCATACAGCATTCAGAACGCCCCTCGGTGTATTCTGCTACACGGTGATGCCATTCGGTCTAAAGAATGCAGGCGCCACATACCAACGAGCAATGACTAAGATTTTCCAAGAACATCTCAGGAAAACAGTCGAGTGCTACGTCGATGATTTGGTCGTGAAAAGCCGTAATAAAGAAGATCACATCAAGGACTTGAAGACGATGTTCGATCTCATGCAGAGTCATCAATTGAAGATGAACCCCACTAAATCATTCCTTGGAATGTCCAGCGGAAAATTCCTTGGATTCGTCGTCACCACTAAAGGTATACATATCGACCCTGATAAGGTGAAGGCGATACACGAACTGCAACCTCCTACTTCGTAATGTAGCCAATATTTTAGCTTAATTACTAGTTCAGTGACAGGTTTTCCCACTTAACCAACAAGTACTACTTCAAAAATTTTCCCTTCATTCATGGGAATTTTGACCTTAATTTGACTTAGCGTCCCTTAAGGCCATAGGTGTAGTCATCTCATATTATATATCGATGCTTCTACTAAAGGAAACCTTAGTGAACAAAGAACCAAACCCTTATCCTGTAGACTGATCGAATATA
>NW_017972908.1:57617-58147 GCF_001876935.1 Asparagus officinalis | reverse complement strand
ATATGTTCGATGCCCAAAATATATCATGCATGGTTACAAGTGAAAGACGACGGTACGGCTATGCATGAGTATAGTTTTCTTTCCAACAAGTGAGGATGTGTGTGTAACCGATTAAATATCCGAAACTTGTTCAGCTCCCAACGAGCAGTTTTGCTAAGACGAGGGAACAGGTTTTTCCCTTTTGAAGCGAAGAGGACAGGAGCTGTCAAAAGGAAGGAGATCCTTCTATGTTCTTCCTCTCATTGGTGAGCTCTCACTGAGGAGGGCAATATTTATCTCTCTCAAATGTTGGATGGCCACACGCAATATATATATAGGGATTTTGGAATCACCAACCGCGAATCATCTACAGCTGTCAAAGCACGGTTTGTCTCGAGATGTCACCTTGGAATCTGCGAAGGCTTTCGACTACAGGTGTTGGCACGGGTAGAGGGTACTATTGATTTTCCCGGTTGGCTTCCGAAAAAAGAAATGGCAATAATGCCTAGGCAGGTACTGCTTTTTTTTTTTTTTTTTTGGGGGGGAGAAAA
>NW_017972908.1:43240-57462 GCF_001876935.1 Asparagus officinalis | reverse complement strand
TTGTGGGGGGTAGAAAGTAGTGCATTTTATCCCAAGAAATTTAACATCTCGATAGTCACAAGGAGTTAGATCCTGACATAGATATGGCATGCGTATATCATGCGCCCTATTGCGTTCAGAAAAGCATTTGATTCACAGTTTTTTTGTGTGCCGATGAAGAGCTTTTTTATTCATTTACCAAATTTGGAAGTGTGAGTACGTCAAGTTATACAGTTCCGAAATGAACTCATGAAAAAAGAAAACAACAGACAGAACCGAAACTAATACATAAGAAAATAAACAACAACAATCTTCAAAGAGATAGTAGCCACTGTTTATTTTCCTCTGTGCATGAACTATTAAGGATCATGATCATAATGTCCAACTTAATCTCCTTAGTAAGCTGATCAATGCTCTTGATCTTCAAGTTAAAAATTCTACCATTCCTCTCCCTCCATATTCTGTACACTGTAGTCGCAAAAACCATCCTTTTCAGTCTTTGTTTGAAACATTTCCCTTTCAATCTACAGTTATACCAATCCAACAGTATGTCCCAATCACAAGCCCTCCATCTAAATTGGAGCCAATCCATGATGTTATTCCACACACCATTTGAAAAGAGACAACCAAAGAAGAGATGGTTGCGTGTTTCCTGAGCAATGCCTGATCATAAATAGCATTGGCTTGATTGAATTACACCTCTCCTAAGCAGCTTATCCCTAGTTAACAGCCTGTTTAGAACATCTAACCACAATATAAAGCTATGCTTAGGGTAGTTCAAGGTATCCTAAACTGACAAATACCAGTTTACTTTGCTTGAAACTGGAGATATGGCTAGCTCTAACAACTGAATTTTTGAATTATTGCAACATGAACTGATGCATTTCTTCAGATTTTCTATGCCTCCACAAATAATAACTGCTTTATCTCTAGCTTTGAGCAATTGCTTCCACATCCAAGAATCTCCAACTTTCATGTTCACTTGCCAGATTGTAGTATTTTTCAGATATTTTCCATGAATCCACTTAATCCACGGCCATTCTTTGTTAACATGTATATACCAAATGATTTTTAGAGCTGTGGCCATGTTCCAAACTTTTGCAAAAAAAGATTCCCAAGCCACCATACTTCTTTTCCTTGCAGATTTTGTCCCAAACAACTAGGGGAGATTTGAAAACCTGATCGGTTTTACCCCATAGGAAATCCCTGCATAAGTCATCAATTTTTTTTTTTGGAGAACCTTAGATGATAATATGTAATTTGAAGTCCAGTACAACTGAAGTCCCAGAACCACACTTTTTATGACTTGAAGCCTTCCAGCATATGTCAGCTTCTGATTTTTAAGCCAAGACTGAAATTGACTAGTAATCTTCTTAAAGAGGAGAGTGCAATCAACATAGGAGAGCCTCTTGCATATCAAAGGCACACCAAGGTATTTAATTGAAAGGGAACCCTCATGAAAGCCTAGACAACTGTTGATAGATGTTTTAACAGTTTCTTCAATACCACCATAGAAGATAGCACATTTTGAGGGATTGGCTTCCAAACCAGATATTGCACCAAAATCCTTAACACATTGAAATAATTTTTGAACAGAGTACATGTCCCCTCTACTGAATAGAAGAAGGTCATTAGCAAAAGCAAGGTGTGTGATTTTAAACTTCCCACACAAAGGATGAAATTTGAAATTTCTGTCATGCTTTAACATGTTCAGTTTCCTGGTAAGGTACTCCATGCTAATAATGAACAAAAATGGGGATAGAGGGTCTCCTTGTCTTAATCCTCTAGCACCCTTGAAATACCCGTGGAGGGAACCATTCATGGAGACAAAATCTTGTGGATGAATTACATGCCATAGTCCATTTAATGAAAACTGCTGAGAACCCCAATCCTTTGAGCATGTTTTCCAGGAAAGATACATGCCATAGTCCATTTAATGAAAACTGCTGAGAACCCCAATCCTTTGAGCATGTTTTCCAGGAAAGTCCAACTAATTGTGTCAAAGGCTAACTGCTGAGAACCCCAATCCTTTGAGCATGTTTTCCAGGAAAGTCCAACTAATTGTGTCAAAGGCTTTTTTTATATTAATGTTGAGCATAGTCCTTGGAGTTAAGTGTTTTCTGCCATAATTCTTCACCAATTCATGTGCTAATAAAATATTGTTATTAATTTGCCTACCTTTAACAAAGGCACATTGAGCTTCACTAATTATACAGCCAATGACAGATTGCAGTCTATTAGTAAGGACTTTCGAAATGAACTTGTACAGGCTGTTACAATAAGAAATTGGCCTAAAGTCAGTAGGGGTTTGAGGGCATTGTACCTTGGGTATGAGAGAGATAGAGGTAGAATTGATATAACCCAAAAGTTTTTCAGTTTTGAAGAATTCGTGGATAGCAGAGGTGACTTCCTCACCAATAATAGGTCAAGCAGTTTTGTAGAAAGATTAGGGGTGCTAAACCGTATCTGTATCCGAGGAAATATCCGTAACCGTATCCGTTAGGATACGGATATGGTTACTCAAATCTATAACCGATAGGATATGGTTACAGATATGGTTTTATAGTGAAATATCTGTATCCGTATCCGAAATATCCGAATACATATTAGTCATACTCTTACGATAGTTTCGATTCTTAGATTATGGATTTGTGGTTAATTTTGATAATCAATATGTCTAATCTTAACTTTTCAGATATAATGAACATATACACAAACTCTTTTGTATCACATGAACTATGTTTTTCTCAATACTATCTAGCTTTCTCATGTCTGTTTTGTATCTGCATACATATCTGCTTATATATCCACATGTATATCCGTAACCGTATCCGATTTTAGCGGATATGGATATGAATTTTCCTTACCGAGGTATCTCCGTATCCGTAACCGTATCCGAGATGAGTAAGCGGATATGAATATGGTAGGCATCATATCCGAACCGTATATGGACCGAATGCACCCCTAAGAAAGATACATTAAACCCATCAGGTCTTGGGGCTTTGTCCTCTGACATAGAGAAAATTCTTAATCTCTTCATTTGTAACTGGACTAGATATAATCTTACAGCTTGATATTCAGAGAGACATGGACCACTTTGAATTATACTCAAATCTGGCAGAGAGGTGGATATTTTAGTGCCCATCAAGTTCTTGTAATAAGAGATGAATTCTTTTGCAATTTCCTCTCCTTCTGTGATTCCCCCCTATTATTAATGAGTGACATCACTCTATTGTGGTGTCTATTTTTCTTAATAACAGAGAGGAAGAAACTTGTGCATCTATTACCCTTAAGACTCCAAGCTGTTCTTGAATTTTGCTTGTAAAAAGATAATTCACAATCAAGCAGCTTGTTATAAGAGACAATGCTACTCTTTTCATGTGCAATTAGATCAGCATTAAGAGGATCAAGTTGGAGAGAGTTTTTTGCACAACCTCTAGCTCCCTTTTTGCTCTAAGAACCTACTCACTAATATTATAAAAAACTCTTTTGTTCAGATCCTTCAAAGCATTCCTCAGGAGTTTCAACTTTGAACAAATTTTAAACATTGTGTGACCCTCAATAGATGACTGCCATATAGAGGAAACAGTGGATAGATAATTTTCATGCTTCGTCCATATTTTGTAGAACTTAAATGGCTTTTTCCCTTGATCTCTATTCTCATAAATTGATACTAGAGCAGGTGAGTGATCAGAGAAGCTTGGAGATAAGAATTCAACATGACTTGCATTGTACTTATGTACACCAGGAATCATTTATAAGAGCTCTGTCTAACCTACTCCAAACTCTAGTGGTAGAGTCTTGCTTGTTATTCCAAGTGAAGAAACAACCAATAGTTTTGAGATGTTTAAGTTGTCAGTCTTCAATGAACTGATTGAAATCCCTGGTGTCAGCATCAGTGAGGATTAAGCCTCCTATTTTTTCATCATTGCTTGACAAAGCATTGAAATCTCCACACAAAAGCCAAGGCACTCCCATAACAGTTTGATGTATCTGAGATAATTCAGACCACAAGACTTTCCTAGTATCCTGATGGTTACACCCATATACTGAAGTAATGAGGCATTGTAATCTTCCATCCAAAGAATTTACTGAACAGGTAATATGCTGAGCTGAAACATAGTTAATCTGGATGTTCATTAAACTTGGATCCTATAGAATAATGATCCTTGCATTTTCAGTACTAATAGCATTTGAGAAATAATTCCAGGTATTAGCAATTCTTTTAGCAACAGATTGAATATTCACATCTTTAATTTTTGTTTCCAAAAGAGCAAGAAAAGAAACCTGATACTGCTTCAGATATTGCTTAACTAAATGCTGCTTAGGGGATTTTTTTAATCCCCTAACATTCCAAAACGTCAGGTTCATAATTTATAGATTTGTACCCCCCCCCCTTCTATATTAGAGGGATCCTTTATATCCATTATCTTTATCAAATGAGAAAAATAATTAATTTGCTTAGGATTTTCCATCATCTTAACTCTTTGAGTAGGAGACCAGGGGGTAGTTTCTCTTAAGGATGTAACAGACACCATATTCTGTAAAACATGCACAGGGTAATATTGCACAACATGCATAGGAGAACCTTCAACCTGTAAGATAGACTCCTTTTCCTTAGTTATTTTCTTTTTTCTACTTTGGAGCCAAAGGTTAGATTGCCTAGCTTCCTGTTGCCCAACTTCAAAAATATGCACAGGATTGTGTGCATGTTTAGGTACAGAAATTTTTATAGATACACTACTTTGCTCATCATGCACATTTTTAGACCCCCTAACCATAATCTGAGCATCTTGCTGATTGTTATCTACCACATGTCCTCCAGTCATAGCAAAATGTGCCCCCTTTTTATGCTCATGCACTTTGCCAGATTCTTCAAAATTAACCTGTGCACTTTTTTGCTTCTGTTTTGGTACCCATTTTTGAGTCCCAATCATTCTTCTACAAAAGTTAGAATCATGACCAACCACTTTGCAATGGTTACACCATCTTGGCTTTAAATCATAAGTGACATTTTGTTTAAAACACTTTCTATTAGGCCCTTGTATATTTATTTGATCAGGGAGAGAAGAGGGCATTTTCACCTCAACAAGTACGCATGCATAAGACAATCTCTGCCTATTAGCAGTAAGCTTATCAGTGGTAATTGGTTTTCTAATAACACTCACAATCTTGCTAATGCTATTTGCGTGTCACAAGTTTAACCTTAATCCAGGCAACTGAATCCACATAGGGTATATGTTATCCTTTATTTTTTTTTCAATATCATTATCAATTGACCATGGTTTTAAAAGAAAATGTCTAGATCCAAAGAACCAGGGGCCTTTTTCAAGAATTCCATTAATCTCTTCATCATTATTGAACTTGAAAAGAAATATCCCAGGATTTAAAATACAGATTTCAGGAGTTGACAACAGAGCCTAAACTTTGTGAACAAAAGTTTCCATTGCTTTAAAACTAACATTCAGTCCCAAAACCTGACCTACGAGAGAGGATTTCCAATAAGAAGCTCCTTCAATCCACTCATCATCCTCACAAATAACAGCATTCCCAGTTTTAGGTGTCACATAATTCAATACTAGACCATTACCAGGATTTCTATTGTTTGTAAAACAACTAATCCAACTTTTTTTCTCAGCTGGAACTGGAGCAGGATTTTTATTTGAATCTAAAGGAGGAAACTCATCATTCTCAGCATAATTATTTGAATTAGAAGTGTGTTTAACTCCACTTTCCTCAACTTTATTTCCAGATTGCAAAGGAACAGTAACTTTATCAGACACAGTCTGCACTCGATTTGTACTATTAGAAATTCTTTGAGCATTAAAAGAATTACCAGATTCAAGAACAGATTTAGTTTTCAAAATTCCAGATATGTTACCATCTTCAACGGAAATTGAATCTAGCAATGAATTTGAAATCAAAGGAGAACATCCTGTATGAGTTGGATGAGGAAGATTTACCTCCCTATCAACCTCATCTGCTCAAGAAACTCAAGATTTAGAGCTAGAAGCTTTGTAGGATCCCGATTTCATTGAAGACTGAGGCCTAGACTCCAAAACCTCAAAATCAGAACTAAAATCTTCATCAAGCTGGCGTTCAAGAAAACCTGATACACGATCAAGCTGACGATCAGAGACTCGATCATGTAACAAATTTGAAGAATTCAAAACCTCAGTCATAGATCTAGACTTCCTTGCTCCTTTAGGACCAGTAGATCCCATTGCTATGGAAACTTCATCATCTTCTTCACTACAAGTACCAGATTGATCTTCAGAAGACATCGAATTCAATTTAGGAGCTCTCAATCCAATCTCAAGAATTCTTTTTCCACTGTTTTTCTTCTTTTTAGCTATCAAGAAATCAAAAATATCTCGATGGGGGCGCAAGATAGCATCAAGAAAATCGCCTGCTATCCTGCACCTTCAGACCGCCACTAGAAAGATTTCTAAAATTGTTTTTAAGACATCAATGCATACACATTTGCCTACATGGCTGGGACCTTGTGGGCTCTACAAAGCTTTTCGTAATTATTTGATTCACGGTTGAGATCAAGAAACAGTGCTAAAAATTGTAATTAGACTAAAAATTCCACTCTTTAGATTAACTGAGAGGGTCTAAAAAATTATTGAACTTATTCTTCTGTTAAAAGAACTTAATATATGCATAGAATATATTCTATAAAAGGAGCATAAAACTCACATTATAAAAGAATAAATAGTTTAATTCATGGAAAAGAATGTGTCTATCTTGCATGGGTCACTGACATTCACATATTAAAACATTCACAGCTGTAAAATTTTGATCATCTATATTTTTGAGAAAGACATGCATGATTGGTACCCATACTTATACTATTTGTTAAAGTTTATAAATATAAAAAAGCCAAGCATTTTCTTTTGTAAAGGAAACCTTTTTCCTGGGTAAAGAAAATTTAACTTCTGTTGATTAAGGTATACGTACGCAAACTCTTTCAGGAGCATACTTGAATATCATACAAAAAAGAGGTTAGTAGAAGATACACATTTTCATCGGTTTTGGTCCAATTTAGCATACTTTTCATTTATGTTGAAAAACTTACGTCAAATATCTTGGTAACTAGCTTGCCTTGAATGTGTGATTTTTCCAACATAAAGCAAGAATTTTTTTCCATATTAACCAATAATATACTGATCTCACAAAAGATGAATATTTAATTTAAAAAAATTCCAGAATACATAAAAAATTTAAAAATGAATTGTCAATATTTCTGACTAATTCAGTGATTTATACATGTTCTTTATGACCATGAACAATTTCTTGCAAAATTCCTTTAAAAACTCGCTACATGTGTTATTATAAGTTTCTATGGCATGTTCCTTCTACTTGTCAAGTTCATGCTGGATAATGTAATAAATACAGAAAGCATGCTTCTATTGAACCCAATTTAGTTTTCAAAGTTTACATTAATTGTCTTAGATAAATCTACAATAGTTCATGTGTCAGAGCCTTTATGATAGAGTGGTGAACTATAAACCTCAACACTCACCACAGAGCTTATTTGAAATAGCAGAGTACGATTTTGACATGGTAGTAGAGCGACCCAGGTTTGAATATTACTGGCCACAAATTTCTAAAGCAAATTAAACAAAAGGTGTCGCTCCGCGAGTCCAGATTTTAGGCCCATGAGAGGTCCCTCATCTTAGGGAGGCATGTTAGAGTATAAAATTATAGCCCCCAATCTTTACCATAAATTTTGAAGTTTTGTTGTATTAGCAGGGACCTTTGACACTTCACAATATTGAATCAGGTAACTGTGACAAATTGCCAACCAACATGCTAAACAATGATATATATGATAATCAGTATCCACTAACTTTCACTAGTGACCAGTGAATACATATCCGAATTAGTATGGAATATGTCAGAGAACATCAATGCATCTAAGATTATGCCTATATATAGGAAGTAATAGAAGCAAAAGCACAATGCGTCTGCCTTAGATCAAGCTAGGATCTCCTCCATATAAATGGTCAATGTATATATCAAGTGCTGCGACAAGTAGTAATAAAAGAGGGGGATTGAGCAACAGGCAAGATCACCTACTGCCAATAGCCAATATAGGAAGAATAATGAAGCAAGTCCTTCCACCAAATGCTAAGATATCCAAAGAAGCCAAAGAGACAATGCAAGAATGTGCTTCTGAATTTATTGGCTTCATCACTGGGGAAGCCTCCCATAGATGTCGCATGGAGAGGCGCAAGACTCTTAACGGTGATGACATTTGTGTTGCTATGAAAACATTTGGCCTTGATGAGTATGCCGACACAACTTTTAGGTACCTGCAAAAATATAGGGAGCAAGGTGAGAAAGCAAACTCCACAAAGCAAAATACGTCCATCAGAATAGATGTTCGAATGTGGTTGCTTTGCAAAAAAGGATAGTATCGTCTGAACCACCAAAGGATAGTATCTGCAACATCAAATCTATCCTGTATATGTTTGAAAATGTCTCGGGTCTAGCCATCAACTTCGCCAAATCTAACATGTTCTACAGTGGTAAATCAACCACCAAAGGACCTATCCTGGCAAATATTCTTAATTGCCCTTTCGCATCACCACCCTTCAAATATCTTGGCCTCCCAATCAAACGAGGCTCTCTTTCCAGAGCAGACTGGCAACCCCTGTTGGACTCCCTCCACCGCAAATTATCTCTTTGGAAAAGTAAATTCCTGTCCATTGACGGTCGTCTTGTTCTTCTTAACTCAGTGCTCTCATCCATCCCTCTATATTATATGTCGTTCTTCAAACTCCCCTCCTGGATCATCAAGAAAATTGACAAGATCAGACGTAACTTCCTCTGGGGCAAGGCTCCAGATAGTTCTTCAGGCAATAATCCGATCAAATGGGGGATTGTCTGCACTCCCAAAGTATGCGGAGGATTGGGTGTCATCAACCTTCATCACTTTAACAATGTGCACTCCTGCTACCGTACCTTCTCTCCTTTTATCAGGTGGTCCCTTGGCAACGGCAATGGGGTCTGTTTTTGGGAAGACAAGTGGTCTGGAGACAATTCTCTTGCTAGCCTATTTCCCAGAGCATACGATCTTGCCTTCTCCAATCATGTATCCATCTCTTCCCAAGGGAGATGGCAGGGTTCCAGATGGGTATGGAAACACATTATTAGGCGTCCTAGTAGTGATGAGGCCAGGGATCAAGTGTTAGCATTATCTCAGTACTTGTCTGCTTCCAATCTTGTGCCGTCCGTGATGGCAGACAGTCCCTTCTGGTCTTTAACAGCATCCAAGCTCTATACTGTCAAATCTTTTCATCATCTTTTAGCTGATGGTGGAATGCGTTTCAGCCTCCTTTCTACCATCTGGAACAAAGTCATGCCTAGCAAAGTTCAAATCTTCTTCTGGCTCCTTAGTTCTCTCAGATTAAAGACCAAAGACAGACTTGCCTCCCAATGGTGGTTAGTAGACTCTCGCTGTTCGTTCTGCTCTGATCAAGAAACTCACGATCACCTCTTCCTATCATGCAACCTGGCACAACAAGTCTGGGCTCCTTTTCTCCTCAAACTGGGTATTGGCTCCCTTCCATCCAACATTGAAGATTGTTTAGCAATCTGCTCTAACCACTCTATCCATGCCTCCGTTCGTCTTCTATGGGGCGTCTGCTTCCCCACCGTTAGTTGGGTTCTGTGGAAAGCTCGTAACGACCTAGTCTTCTCAAATATTTCGACTTCCCCTCTGATTATCATCAAGAAGACTGTTAACCTCATTCTCTTCTGGTCAGGGACCTCCACCTCCAAGAAGTCGCTCAAGTTAAAGAACATCATCCGTTCGTCTGGTCTCCAAGACATTCTTGAATCAAGTGCTGACAGCAACTACATGGCCTGATCTACTGATAGTACTTCTGCTTCTTTTGTATATGCATAACAGTTTTTGGTCAGTTTTTCTTTTTTCTTTTTTCTTGGTTTTGGGCTTCAGTTGGTTCTGTTTTTTGGTTTTTTATCTTAAGACATCTTCTAATGAAAGGGCCTCGATGCCTCATTCATAAGAAGATATCTTCTTTTGTAACCTGAACTTTTGGTTTAGTTTATACAATGCCTCATTCATAAGAAGATATCTTCTTTTGTAACCTGAACTTTTGGTTTAGTTTATACATACTGATAGGGAAAAGCCCTATTTTCCTTCAAAAAAATTTGTAACCTGAACTTTTGGTTTAGTTTATACATACTGATAGGGAAAAGCCCTATTTTCCTTCAAAAAAAGAATAGATATTCGAGATCAGTTGTCCCTTCTAAGAGGTCCTAATCATCAACATGGGAAGCAATCGGAAAGATCAAGATATACCTGTATTCAATAAATTATTGTAGTGTAAATAATTTGTAAGTTGCATGTATATATGCATGCAACTCACATGAATATACGTATGAGTTTTCATGTAATGCTAATTAAACTTATGTTCTGATCATCTTCAATCTGTATCCTCCCAATCTTTTGTTTCAAACGCTTGATCTCTATGGTAAGCTTTCATTATATGGGGCATCAATTAGTTACTAATTAGATTGAAAATTTTATAGATGAATATCCAAGAATGATTATTCAAATTTAATCTATGACTAAGTAAACCTGCAAACCAATTGATCAAAACTTTGACTGGTTTTGTATCTTCAATTATTCCCTTTTCTTCTTTGAGGGAATTTGTGTTTTCAATCCTATAAGACTAAGTATATGTGTGTACAATATGAAAAAGAATGTAAAAAGTGAGAACGTAAAAAGTGAAACTCCTGTCCATATCAAATTAACAAGAAATAATATTTCACAAATTGAAAGCAAATATTAATTTTATCTCTTAATCAAGAAGTTTGTTTTCAGTATAATTTCGTACTATGTCATTTCCGTTGAAACTACAAGGATAATGGAGTTTTCTGAAATTTCAATCTGTTTATTGGTGCATGTGGTAGTCTTTTAATTTGCAAGATCTTTCATAATTAGATAAAGCAAACATCCAGTATCACATTCCCCATTACTGTAAACTATATATCCTACATGGTGGACATTAATTGCTTCAGTTTCCTGATAAAAGTCCATAATTTCATGTGTTTTCCTAAACTCAAGTCATATTAAATGCCTCGAAAACATATAAACTAATATCCTCTCATGAGTTCCTAGAAACTATGCATGGAAATTTGAACACTTTGTTTTAAAAAAGGATTCCTCGAAGTAAAGTAGTGATGCATATGCATTGGTTGCGTGCTCATCCAATTAGATGGAAGTTAAGTTGGATTGAGAACAATAAAAGAAGTTCTTCTTTCTAAATTGAAGGGTTTTACTTGCATTAAATAAGATGTTAGTCCATTCTTTGTGGACCATTTGTGCAGCTAAGATGCTGAGTGAAGGCATATATAGTGCATTCAGATTGGTTATGTTGTTACTGATATGCAAATAGTTTTTAGGATCAACCACTGAAAAGATTCGCTTACGTAGATCCCTCAAAAGAAAAGATTCGTCTATGGAGATATCAACATTGCAAGCATCCAATGCTCTTTGGATGATATGCAGCCAGTCTCAAAAACAAAACATACACTAGTATAATCTTGTAGTTCGTACAATCATTACGATGAATAAATGCCTAATTAAGTCACTACTGCTAATGTATTGGACAAAGAAAGAAATATAAACACAAACTAAATTAATTTTGGCCAGCAAGGTATAACTATTATAATATGACAGTTTCTTGTGATGAATCTTAAGTTGAAGAAGTAAATGTTGGGATTGAAATGATTTATGTATAAGATCTTCTCTGAAAGCATTACACAAAATGAAAGAGAGTAGAAAGGTAGTAATAAATTAAAATGATAGAGGAAATTTAATTATGTAAAATAATTCAGGCAAGAAGTGTTATATTTTGTGCTAGAAAATTGGATAATTAGACAACCATCTATCATCATCTACCACTGAAAACAGTCAATTGAGATGGTGTTTATTTCTCCATGTTTAGAATAAAAACACTTGTGCTTTTTGTTTGTCTGAAAAAAGGTTAGTTCAATGACAAGTTTCAGATAAATCTAATAGAGAATGTGGAGAAACACAACTTTTTTGGAGGGAAAGGAGACAGTTAAGTAGAGCAGTTAACTGATAGAATCTACGAAGATGATTCATTCATTCATTAATTTGACCCTTATCCAGATGAATTTTCCACATGGAGTGATTTTAATGTTTCATGATTTTCCTATCCCTTTAAGAACATATTCATGTACCTCTTATACAATGTCTATCAATAATAATTAGCTGCTATTTTTCTTTGTTGAAGCAATTTTCAACAAGTAGCTGAAATGCAGACATTCCAAAAGTTAGCTAAACTCTATTCATTTCGGTATCTATAGTTAGAGCTTGTTAAATTCTCTACCAAACAGTTTCAATATGCATAATACTAATCTATTTATTCGCCTATGATAATGTTGCATTGGTAACATTTAGAAACAGCAATTTCTTATTTGTTTAAAGGAAAATAAAATAATTTAATTCTTCTCATGAAAATTATTGACGGTAAACAAGTTGCTATAAAGTCTTTCATCGTTAACAATCATTGACATTATTGACGCTAGAGAAATATAAAATATTTCAGTATAGTTAACAATACTTACTGAACTGTTCATTTGGACCACTCATCCTGCCAAAGTGATTTTCTAGTAGTTATCACTTTTATGTTGTTTATAGGCAAGTTGATGTTTGAAAAGGATTTAGACTAAAAGATTGTAAAACATAACGTGGTGTGCACGATATGATGTATATTCACTTTAATTAATATGTCAACTAAATATGATGATCACCTCTCATGTGAAGGATGGCCAGGAATTCGACGCCATAATAGGGCCTTGTCACACTCTCGAGCATCATTGCTGTCATCGTGCAGGTCTTTGGATGTTTACCTAATTAAAATAGAAAAATTTAAGCACGTGAAGACTACAGAATAATCAGAACATCTGTTTAGTTTTCTTGCAAACATGAAGGAAATAATCTGAGCAAAAGAGCTATCCTTTTGAAAGAAGCATGAAAAAGTACAGTTCTAATCTTGAGTCAAGCAATCCATACCAGTGATGAAGAAGATTAAGTGTGTCATTGCTTTGAAATATAGTGAGAAATTTTAGACTGGTTTAAGAAAAACAAGAATCAGATAACATGGCAATGTCTTTCAAATCCTTAAACATGTAGAAATAGCAATAAGTTATTAGTTCCTAAAATTAATTATGTAATGGAAAATTAAGATCCACAGAGTTGGAGAACAGATAACATTTTGCTTTCCCGAAATTTTTTTTTGGTACAGGTAGGAAACATCTGGTCTTCTATAAAATGGAAAATCTAATTAACAAACACTAGAAGGTTTGAGTTAGACTATTTGTTTGTATATTTCTTTTCCAAAATTTCAACCTGACAAGTTTTTCCAATTAACAGAGCTTTTAACGTTAGCAATTACCTCATGCAATACATTTCGAGGCCTTCTTCATTACGAGAGTCTGCCCTATCTTTGGGGTATTTGTTTGTGCAAGCAATTTTGATGCTTGGATACTAATATTTTGTATCTTATTGTTAAGACGATAAAAATGGACATGAGTGGAGGACTCGAGAATTTTAATCTTTTTCTATGTGATAAGCCTGAAAGTTCAAACTACAGAACCTGACCAATCAGATAATATGAATGAGTTTGAGGTCGAGAATTTTCAGACTTATAAACAGATGTAAGAGAATTTTCATGACTACTGTCCTTGAAAACAGTAACAGTAAGAGTATTTTCACTAGATCGCTTGAATACAGAGAACAAATGATCCTATGGTGAACATGAACTACGAAACCTAATGAGAGGTTTCCTAGCTGTCTGAATGTAAACAACCATATCAAAAATGTTTTACTCTGGTACGTATTGTCCTGGCTGTCTGAATGTAAACAGCCTATCAAAAATTTTTACGCTAGCATGTATTGTACATTTAGCTACTCATAAAAAATTTCTCCTTATTAAGTATCGTACGTAGTGCATTGAGCTAGTCATAAGAAATTTACCCTCACGAGGCTAAATTTCAGAAAACTCCTTTAACTTTGGACGATTACCAGTAGATAACCCTTCATAACTTTCAAAATATCAGAAAACACCGCTTAGGTTTAGGGGTTGTCAGAAAAACCACCCTTCAACTTAAGGGGGATTCTGATAACCCCTAACTTAAGGGGGCTTCTGATATTTGAATTATGGGTTTATCTGCAA
>NW_017972908.1:31571-43230 GCF_001876935.1 Asparagus officinalis | reverse complement strand
AAACATTTTCATACATATATTGGTTATCATTTTCCCGTATTAAAAGTATGGGTATCGTATGAATACTTCCATCCAAAGTATTTGCCTACTTTATTTTTCTCTCAAACGAGATTAACTCAAGTCAGCTAAATTGTCACTTTCATGTAGAAAAGCCATAAAGGAAAAAATTCAACCTCTTTCATAGAAACATAGCTAGATACATCAGTCTGCCATTAAAAAGAGAGAAATATGTTTAACGTCTATCGATATTATCTAATTAGTCAAAACTGATAAATTAGTCTGAACATACACATGTTTGTTTATCTTCAATTGTCACCGATTAGAATTTAGAGTTAGACTATAAGTTTTGAGGAAGATAATTAAACACGGCATGTTAATGACAGGTACATTGCAGGGTAATCTTCTGCATCTTCCCTAACTTCATATTCATCAATCAATACCTCTAACTTTGTGTAGACATGATGATATTTGCATTCTTATGTTTGCATTATATAACACGCACACGCGCAGGCACGTGCATATGCACGCGCACCCGCATGCGAGCATGCGCGCATGTGACCACCTGCCTGCCCGCCTACACATGCGCGTGTGCACACACATTTCATAAAGGGCGCCAAAAAACACTTTGGAACCACAAAGGTTGGATGTAGGGATGAAAGACAGCACCGCAAAATAATACGCAATGCGATGATATTGTGCACCTGTTATTGATCGTGTTGGCCATGCATTTTAGAATTTCATGATCATGCAAACTATAGACATGCGGGCTAATATATGAATACAAAACCAATGAAACTCTAGATCCAGATCTTAAGGATATTAGCTAAAGTGAGGGGGGACTTTCAAGCACTTCACTAACATGTTGATTTATATTCAAATATTTTCTCAGAATATTCACTGTAACTTCTCTGATTAGGTAACCTTATTATCCAAAAGTGTAAACTAATTTTTCAAGTGCGTGCCATGTCGAGAGACCCAGTTATCTGATCTTATTCCGATATCATGTCAACCACTTCACCGATTCAATTAGGCTAATGGATTATAAAGTATAAATTCTGGGTGAGTACTATATAAAGTCCAGGTTAATTCTGACTGAGGCTTCTTAAGCCCAATGTTCCCTTCAAAAACAAAACCCACCCAAATTACTTATCTCATTCCGATTCATATGCCCCTGCTTTTCTTCAGAAATTATTGCGATTTGCAAGATTAGCCAAAACTGCATCTGTAAATAGCCTGAATGCTGAATTGAGAGGGCTCCTTTGTTTTTTGTTGGGTGTGTGGTGTCGTGGGGGGGGGGGGGACGGCGTGATGGAGAGGAGATTTTCTCGAAAATGCTCAGACACATATTTGCTAGGCAGAACGTTCTTTAAATCATGTCCACCAGAAACCATCTAACAATAGGATAGCCAACCCAAACCCATACATTGTCAACTATATAATAGATGTTATACATTTTCGCTCACAAATCAAAATCTTCGGAAACAGTAGCCTCGAGCATAACCCCACCCGATTCTTCGATATCGGGTCCTATCCAATAACCACACACGACAACTTCATGTACATCGGATATTAGATTTAACAAACTTGACACTTTGGCACAAATAAGTCTTGTAGGGATCTGCAAATCACTACCATGTCCTGAGACCGTCGGCAGTTTTAAGATTGTGCCAGCTTTTGCATTGGAAGAATTCAACACATGCAGCTTTATAGGTAAATATGTTGGTCCAGTATATCTGAAGGACAACAAGTAAATAGCAGCAAAAGGGTTGGATTAACGACCTGTACTAAAAGTTGATCTCGGGAGAAATCTAATTCTGGCATGAAGTTTAGCTGATATGAACCTATCATTAAGAAATAGAGTTGACCAATAACAAAAAAATCATTACTCAAATTAGGTACATGACCATGCTTCACAATCGAGATAAGATTCATGAGAAATGGCAGGAAAAAATAGCTACTAGGCACTTGTTAACTTCGTTATTTGAGTAGCACTATAACTTCCTCTTCTTAAAATGACAACGATGTCTTAACACTACAGGCATCCAAAGTATCTAATATGTATCAGATAATACGAATTGGGATTCTAACATTTTAGATATTCTGAATATCCCATGAATGACTTGTCTTCAAGATCGAGGTTCCACGTTCTCAATATTATAATATATATATATATATATATAGTATATATCATATAACAAGTTGCAGCTCTTGCCAGCAGTTTTAAGTGTATCATGCCTTACAAGACAGTTATTTTTCTCTTGTTTCTTCAAAAATGAAAAGGTACAGGACCTTGAGGTTTCTCAGGCCTTATTATAAATTCATTAAAATACATACTCCATATAACAACAAAATTTATGTGACACGCAATACAGTTGTCCGAGAAATAAAATTCACAGTAATCCACTGTTCTGATCTTAAATCCCCAAGCAACTCAGGCTAAATTTAAGGTCTTTGGAGTAACAATTTGATGTTTTAAGTAGTTCTTCTACAATTTCCCTTCCCCGCCTCTACACCCCAATTTGGAAGGGAACAAGAAATGGTCATTAGAGTTGGAATTTTCACCTACTTTAACGTCATCTTCTTCCATTATCCCCTTCAAATATCTCCGAAACAGGGTTAAATGTTAACTTCCCTTCCCTTACCTCCCGACCCAAAGGTGTATACATGCCCAAACTTGATGTGAAGAACAAAAAGGATTAGGGTCTTTGTAGAATCTAGATAGTTAGACTTTTAAGTAAATTTTGGCACAGATAACTAAGGTGAATTTTTTCAGGCCTCACTTTTTTTCTTGTCCCCAAATCACCCTCTCAAACAATTCTTTTTTTCCATTTTGAATAGCCTAGGACTGAAAAATAAAATTACCTCTGGCTAAACAAATTGGAAAATAACATCTTACAAAAAATTGCTGTTTTTAGAAGCAAAGGTATTTCTTTCGTATCAGATAAATTATATTTTTCACACGATGGGGTTATATAAAATGAAAATTGGTTGACAAGACTATTGGAAGAAAACAGGGAAAGGAAACAGGGCTTCAAAAGTGTCGTAATAACTAATTGCAAAGGACTATGCAAAAGATAGGTCCAAAACTTCAGACAACTAAAGAACTACATCTGAAAAGTAAACAAAACATAGCCTTCTGTTCAAAATACTGCAACAGAAAATAAGCAAGGCCCAACTTCAAAAAAACATTCCAAGAACTTAAAGAGGCACTTTTTGATATAGTTAAGATCCAGTAACCACAAGGAAGAGGGAGAATATTATAAGTCTGATTCTGAAAAATGTAAAACAAAATTCCATGAAGCTGACGCTAGCTGGAACCATGGAATTCATGAAGGTTTACGAAGCAAACATGCTGTCCCTTCAAAGCTGACACTAGTTATATCACAGAGTAACAAACTTTAAGGAATGTTACCTAATGCCAGAGAGAGTTGCCTCTAAGAATGCATACTTCATTCAACACCACATACCATTTGGTTTTTAAATTCTAGGAATCCCGTATCCAAGATATGGCTCATTGCAATTGACAAATTTCCATCTGGACATGCTAATTTTTCTAAGGTGATTGGAATTTTCTTATCAAAATAAGTGTATTTGCAATTGCTCAAATAAAAAGTTGGTGACAACCTCTGCTTGGTTACTGCCACTAACACTAACAACATTTCACAAATTAACAAAGAAGCATTTTCGCAAAGGGGTAAAGACATCCAGAAGGTAGGAGGAACTGAAATTCAATAAATGCTGGCGTTCGAATAAAATAAATCAAACCACATGAGTTTGGACAGCAATTCCATGACCCTGATTTCAGAAATTCGAAAATCTCATTTCGTTCCAAGTTCTAACAGACCAGATCATGATGCTTTCAATTCGTCTGATAATTAGATTTCCAAGGTTTCTGACTTAACAATATCATGTACACATTTTCACATGGGTACGTAAACAATTGACACACGATTATGCTGCACCAAGAATCTAGAAAGAAAAAAGTAACTTTGAGCCAGAGCAAAGTTTGTTAAATATAATCAAGTCCTTATTAATCCAAGCACAAATTACACTAGTAGAGTCAAGCAAATTTGAACATGCCTGGCTCAGCTAAGTCATCTCAAAACAACTTCAAGCTTAGCTCAAGCTCCCTGAGGAATAAATAAAAAGGATAAGCTAAGTTTTGCGCAGCACATTTCACTGTCAAGTACCAAGAATCCACAGAAACAGTCAAACAAACTAATGGGTGGTAACATATGTACAAAGGAAATGTCCTATACATTCACATTCCGTCCCATTAAATAAGCATCAACATACTCAGCTGTCCAAGTAATTAACCATGCCCTAGATCCCAGAACACATCTACCCTTTGAGACAGTAAATTCCCCAACTTGATGATATTTTCCTTTTGTCGATGATTATTGATAATACAGTCCAACATCATGTTATAATCACTCAAAGTACATTTCAGATGGGCAACGTTTTATGGAAATAATGATTTAGGCTCAACAGATTTCTCAACTTCCCACAGAAATGCAACAACAAGAAGAAGACCCACATTAGTATGGTAACTGCATGATTTTATTCCACTACATGAGAATGGTGTTCATAAGTCATACAGCAAAGTTGACCATTCCTTTTCCTTTATTAAACTCTTGTATTCAAACAAAAGAGTCAAGCCCACCATGGACACAAGACAATATACCCGGATTCATGTTACCTCCAAAAGGCATTAGTCAAAGCTAATCAAATTAAAGAAACCAATTACATTATTGGAATTAGGAAACACTTAAACCTTTGTTCTGTTACAAGGTTAGCAAATATTTGTTCCACAAATGACCAGCGTAAATAGGAAGTGAAGAGGAGGGAGTAGAGGAACAACATGGATATACTTTGAAGGACGTATAAATATGGTATCCAATATGTATCTCATAATTGATCCAAAAATGTTGGATACTCCTTTAGATGTATCCTAAAATTGTGCCATGTCCTAGACACGTTGAAGACATTTGTAAAAGTTGAGACTAAAAACTTAAATTTTGAATATACAAATGGTAGATTCACAATTCTATTCACTTTTATATGGATTACAATTACAAATATATAATAGCTTCTCAAAAAATACAAAGTATTTATATAACTGACTGAAACGTGCATGTATATGTCTATTATTGTTATATCCATGATGCATTGCTCCTAAATATACAGTGTTGTATTGTTATTGATCATATGTATGAATATATTTGGGGTTTCATTATACAAGATATCAAATTAGCCCTAGTTTGATATTAGACCTTTTAATCTTGATATATTGAAACTAAGATTGGGGTCTAATTTCAAATAGCAGTGACGTAACTTCAAATAACTCAAATGATTTAGGGTGTAATTTTAGAATATTAAGTTTTGAGTGTAATATCAAGTTAGGGTCAATTTGGAGTCTTATAGCAAAACAAACTCATAAAATACATATAATTTTGAAGTGTTCACAATGTACTTGTGTCATAATTTCTTAGTGCATCATTGTGTTCATATGGTACTGTGCCCATATCCTATATCTGTCTCATACTTCATAGATGTGGTATTTCTCTCTGGTCAAACAACTAGAGTATGTAACTCATGTAAGTTTTTCTTAGCTAAATGAAAAGAAAGGTTAAAGACTCAGAAATTGAGAAGACTGAGCATGGGAAGGCATGCTCACTTTATCCCCAACTACAGCAGGTCTTGTCAATCTGCAACATTATTGATTAAGAACAAGTAAAAGTGTGTCATCTAGGCTATAAAATAACATATAAACTCTATAGCAGTATAAACTACTGCAGCATTACAATAACATATAAACTCTAGAGTGGCATAATTCCCAATTTGTGTTCACTTGTCTCATCCAACAAACAATCAAATTGCTATTTCTTTCCCAACAAAAACGAGATGTCAATCAAATATCAATCCCCTACAAAATTTGTTGACTCCAATGATCTCAAGGACCAGCTTATGCAGGAAAACTTTGAAGCCACATAATAAATGGATTTTGGGAACCATCTTAAACCTTTAATGCACTGATCAAAGCCCTTAATAAGCCCCAAGAAATTGAAGCATCAGCTTTATATCTTCTCATCTCCAAAAAGTCTAATTCATGACTTTTTGTTGTTGACCATACCACACACTATCAACTTTCCCCGAGAAAAGACAAGGCATATCATTAAGCACAGGCACGCGGTCAGAGATCACATTTTCTCCCCACTGCTTGGAAGCTCACGGTTTCATGTTCTATTTCACTGATGGGGTTTCTTTTCACCTTTCCCTCGGGATACTACGTCGCTATCGGTTATCCAGGAGTATTTAGCCTTGTAAGGTGGTCCTTGCTGATTCACATGGGATTCCACGTGCCCCATGCTACTCGGTCAGAGCGTAAGCTAGCGATGCTTTCAGCTAGTTCAATTGAATCAAAGCAATACTTTTTTTAGTTGAATGGAGAAGCAATTTATCAATGAAAAAAGGTTGAACAACACTTACATAGCTCATAGTTTCACCCACTTAGCACCTATATACCCTCACTTGTTTTTCATAGCATTTATATACCTTAAGTTGTTTAACATTGGCACGTTGCTACCCGCTATTATGAAAATGTGAGAATTTTCACCTAAATGTTCATCTACGATACTTACAGGCTAACTATAGAGCTGTTTAAGTATGACTATTTTGTTAAATGTACTATTGAACCTACCAAAATTTTATTTTAAACTTATCTTAATTCTACTTTAAATTAGATTTGGGATCGGTTTAATGATAAATTTAACAAAATATTAATGGTTAGATAGCTCTATAATTACCTCGTAAGTATCATAAAGGAACACTCATTCACGTTTGCATGATAGAAGGTAGCAACATATCAATTTTAAACAACCTAGGGGCTAGGGTATATAAATGCTACTAAAAACAAGTGAGAATGTATAAGTGCTAAGTGGGTGAAACTATGAGGTATTCCAGTTTTCCCGCTCACTAAAAATATACAACATAATACAAAGCCATGTCTCAAATATTTGGGGCAGCTACATGAATCCATTTGTTTAATTCATTTTTGTTAAGATTGATCTCATCGATTACATTGAACAAAGTACTTGGTTTTCTCCATCTAAATTTGCTTAGATTCATCTATACTACTCATGGTCCATTAACCAATTTTTGAAAGTGCTAGGCGCTTCTAGGTGCTGGACCAGGCGCTTAGTGGCCAGGCCCCTAGCTGAGCGCTTAAGGGGCATGTAGGCATTTTTAGCACCAAGAGAGGACTGAGTCTTTCCAAATATTGAAAATGCTATTATCAAAATCTACCAAAGATGGCCTCAGATATAGGGTTTTGATTTGATCCATTTTGACTTGGCCCATTCTCTTTGAATATGTAAACCTTAACCTCTTTCCACTGGACTACAGTACCAAGTTAGTCTCGACCTAATTCTCTTGAAACTTCACGAAAAATTAACAAGAATTCCCAACTAAACTAAAGAAATATAACCACTCAATATATATTGCAATAAAAATTCTTTAGAAATTAGTGTTGAACACCAACCACGACTCAACTGGGAATTACAAGGCTAAACTAACAAAAGCTAACACTCTATAAAGCTAAACATCTGCTCCAATAACTGCACAGTAGCATCCAGATATAAGAATTCTTTAAAAAAATATATGCATTTGGGCCAATTGGGTACAAGGAGGAAGCTGGGTTTTTTTTTTTATTTACCTCTTTGGGTGCTCTTGTGAAGAAAGGGAAGGAGAAGAGGGTGCAGGCTCCACAAGCCATTGATGAGGGTCCGAGAAGCTTGCAGGGGTCGAAAGTGATGGAGGAGATGATGAGGATGAAGATGAAGGAGAAGGGAAGCCACTCTATTTGAGTTTTGGCGACGATGGAGGGTTTTGGGTCACGAGTGGTCGGGTCAGGTGCCATCGCTTCCTGGGCCGGAACCCGGATTCGGCCCTAAGCTTTTAAATTTTTAATAAAATTCCTTGGGGTTAGAGGTCATCTCAAATTTATCCCAGTTTCAAGGAAGATGACAGAATATTAAAATCCAAGACCATTAAGTAGGGAGCAAGCCTATCCTAGCCATTCTAGCTAAGGGTGTTAACGGAGTGGATACTGTTTGGATATGACACTTATCATATACATATCTGTTTTCTATAAACGGATACGGATACAGATACAGATTATCTTCGGTAAGAAAAAAAACATTAACCATATCTGACTCATCGGAAACGGATTGAGAATCGGATCGGATACGATCACGGATATGGAACAGATATTCGACAAATGGATATGAATCGGATATGAATTAGTATACTTATGTATAAATTACAACCAAATGGGTAAATGTATGTGGTTGTAAGCTTCTCCTTGCATAAATGTATGTGATCGCAAATGATAAAAATATAATACAACAATCGCATAAACATGCAATATCATCAATAGTACCTAGATTTGATATAAAGTATATAAGTAGTTGGTATAACCAACAAAGCAAAGCATCAAAAGAGCAATTTAGAAAAATCTTATAGTCACATATAACATATTGACAATGAAATTAAAACTAGAGTTTTGATTCGACCTTATGGAACAAATGGCGGATCTAACGGCGAGATCTGACGGCGTTCAGCGAAGATGAGGTTGGCGAAGACGAGGCAAAGACGACGGGATCTGACGACGGCGAGAGACGAGGCGAAGACAAGACGAGAGATCCAACGATGTACGGTGAAGACGAGGCCGGGTGCGGTGAAGACGAGGGCGTGGGTGGCGGCAAGATCTGACGGCGTTGCAGCGAAGATGAGGTGGGCGAAGACGAGGCGAAGACGATGGGATCTGACGAAAGCAGAAGCCGAGGCGAAGACGAGGCGAGAGATCCGACGACATTATGCGGCGAAGATGAGGCGGGCGAAGACGACGGGGTGGCAGCAAGATCTAATGGCGTGCGGTAAAGACGAGGTGGGCGGTGGGTCGCGTTGTAGAAATTGAGGAATGGAGTCAGTAAAGCTAGGGGTTTTTACCTAGATATTTGGGTTTTGGATTGGTTAACGGTTACGGATTTGGATATATAAATGAATCTGAATCTTTATGTTAATTGAATTGTGGATATCCGTATCCGCAACCGAACCCTACACTCATATCCGTATCTGAATCTATATCCGAAAAAAAATCCGAAACTGGATCCGTATCTAAAATCGTATCCGCCCGGTTTTAAAAATAGCTTACCATATCCGCATCCGTTCGAATATGGATGCAGATTGGTTCGGATTAAACCGAACCGTTTGGCACCCTTAATCCTAACCGAAGTGTGGTGGATATAAGCTTGATTTAAGAATAAAAATTTTGTGATAAAATGAATTAAATTTGTGATGAAAATTTTAATAGTTTGAGTTAGGATATATTGCAATAATTTGTGATGAAAAATGGGCATTATTAGAAACAATAATTAGTATTAACACACGGAGTTATAACTTTGAGTTCAAAATTTATGATGAAAACATTGAATAAAGAGTATTCATGGTGGAAGAATTACAGTGAGAAATAGAGAATGGTCATCAAATCGAAAATTGTGGAATTAGAATGCTACTGATTCGAAGTGTTCCAAGATCTTTGTTGCCATAAGTTCACTATCAAATGCCCTATTAAATGACAAACCAGAAGTATAATTCATAACTCAAATGTTGCTCTCTCTTAACAGGCCATGGCTAGGATCTTGTTTTTTTTATCATTGCATTTTTGCTCTCTTACTAATTATTTGAGCGTAGGTTACAGGTTTATAAGAAGGATTTGGATCCTCTTCACTATAAAAAAATAGTGGAGAGACCACTATTTTTAATCTCAAGCGTTGATTATTTAGTAAGCGGTTATGAAACAATCTAAATCTAACACTTACCATACCCCCGTGTATTGCCCTCATTCCTAATTTGCACTAAAAGAAAAAATCATAACCATCAACTAGATAATCAATGACTGTAATTATGTAGTGGCCTCTCCACTATTTTTTTTGTAGTGGAGAGGATCTGAATCCCTTATTGACAGTCCATAGAACTGCTCCTTGGTTTGGAAAACTATCCATATCAAAGAGTTTCTTATAAGGATTCAGATCCTCTCCACTACAAAAAAATAGTGGAGAGACCACTACATAATTATAGTCATTGATTATCTAGTTGATGGTTATGATTTTTTCTTTTAGTGCAAATTAGGAATGAGGGCAATACACGGGGGGTATGGTAAGTGTTAGATTTAGATTGTATCATAACCGCTTACTAAATAATCAACGCTTGAGATTAAAAGTAGTGGTCTCTCCACTATTTTTTTATAGTGGAGAGGATCCAAATCCTTCTTGGATTCAGATCCTCTCCACTACAAAAAAAATAGTGGAGAGACCACTACATAATTATAGTCATTGATTATCTAGTTGATGGTTATGATTTTTTCTTTTAGTACAAATTAGGAATGAGGGCAATACACGGGGGTATGGTAAGTGTTAGATTTAGATTGTATCATAACCGCTTACTAAATAATCAACGCTTGAGATTAAAAGTAGTGGTCTCTCCACTATTTTTTGTAGTGGAGATGATCCAAATCCGTCAATAAGTGAGGTTGTGCTCGTGTGGGCATAACGATTCCTCCCACTATCTACTTCTCCCACTCATCCATAACGGGAAGGACCAACCTCTATCAAGTTGCAATAGCCAAAGTTTGAGTCAAGTTCGTATAAATAGGGGTATCCAAAAAGCCCGCCGGCCCGGGCCCGACCCGGAGCCCGGCCCAGAAACCCGGGCTAAGTCCGGGCTCCGGGCCATATATGTATATATATAATATATGTATATATAATATATTTCTATATATGTATAATATGTGTGTATATATATACTCTCTCTTAGTATATAAGTATACTCTCTCTTATATAAGTATATATATGTATAAGTATATATAAGTATACTTTCACTTATATAAGTATATATAAGAATACTCTCTCTTATATATGTATAATGTATGTATGTATATATATACTCTTTCTTATAGTATATATGTATATATAAGTATACTCTCTCTTATATATAAGTATACTTTCTCTTATATAAGTATATATATAATAATACTCTCTCTTATATATGTATAATGTATGTATGTATGTATATATATACTCTTTCTTATAGTATATATGTATATATAAGTATACTCTCTCTTATATATGTATACTCTCTTATATAAGTATATATAGGTATACACTCTCTTATATATGTATAATATATATATGTGTGTGTGTATATATATATACTCTCTCTCTTAGTATATATGTATATATAAGTATACTCTCTCTTATATATGTATACTCCCTCTTATATATGTATACTCCCTCTTATATAAGTATACTCTCTTTTATATATGTATAATATGTGCGTGTGTGTATACTCTCTCTCTCTTAGTATATATGTATATATAAGTATACTCTCTCTTATATAAGTATATATAAGTATACACTCTCTTATATATGTATAATATATGTGTGCATATATATATATATACTCTCTCTCTCTCTTAGTATATATGTATATATAAGTATACTCTCTCTTATATATGTATACTCCCTATTATATAAGTATACTCTCTCTTATATATGTATAATATGTGTGTGTGTGTGTACTCTCTCTCTTAGTATATATA
>NW_017972908.1:16325-31561 GCF_001876935.1 Asparagus officinalis | reverse complement strand
TTCCTCATTGGCCTAACGGGCAATGGCTACTTATGCGATTCTCTCTCTCAAGTTATAACTTATAAATATATACAATATGTTTACATATAATATATGTATATATAATATATAGTTACATAATAATTTGTAAGTATATACTAATACATAATTATATAAAATATAATAATTTTAAACTAATTTTTAGCATTTTTTTATAAAAAAAAAAGAAAAGAAAAAAATTTCAAAAACCTAGCCAGCCCGGGCCCGGCCCGGCCCGGATGAACAGGTCTACTATAAACAAATGAGTCATGCAATCGGCGAATACACTTGTACTCGTGAGCTCCAAACTAGAAACCCCGTCTGAGCCAAGTTGCAGACATCAACCCAAAATTGAGAGCATGGGCGTATCCACATAACCTCCTTGGGGTGCAGTTACACACCTACAATTTCTATAATTTGCATATAGCCTTTTCCCAAATAAATTTAGAAATTGTACCCCATTTGTCCAACCTATTTTAACACACTACTATATTTACTATTTGATGAATTGACACATTGAAAATAACACCCATTTATATTTTCTCTAATCAACAAATAGGCTCAAATGTTTAAAGACCAAAACTAGTAGATCATAAACCAAAAAGTTCAAAACCAAAAAACCTAAAACTAATAACTAAGCCCAAAACCCATTAAAACTCTATTCTTCTCTCTTATTTCTTTCATGCTTTAGAGATCAAAAACCCTAAATTTTATCCAAGCCCTAATTCCATTGCTCCACACAAACGTCCACCCTCCACCCACACTGGCCCCGCTCTGCATATATTATATAAAAAAATGTATGATGTGACTCATCCTATTCCATAAATTTTGTACTTAGGTAGTGATAGTGACTCACTCCTATCACTCTCTAACTCACTGGAATGTGATAATCCTATTGAATGAGTAGGATAGAATGTGACACCTTACCACCAATACAAAACTTGTACTTGAGTTTACTTCCATATTACTCTCTCTCTCTCTTCTCTCTCTTATTATAATTATATATTATTATTATATATATATATTATATACTATATATATATATATATATATATTAACTATTATATATTAGTATATTTTATATGAGATGATGTGAGGATGTTGATATTATTGTGTGTATATTTTTAATTATATACCATTATTAATCATAATATATATAGATTATATAATTCTTGTTTTTATATATATATATATATATACATATACATATATACATTATATAGAGAAAAAATGGAGAAACTTGGTACAGAGTAGCTTGGTAGTTATGGTTGGCGGAATCTTGTCCATATATCTACAGGAATTGGTGAAGTTACTTGAATGGCTCCTATCTCAAGGGTGTGATGTATGGATAACGATTCCGCACCTTACTACCCAAAGTACCTTGGTACCAAGTTTTTCATTTCTCTCCCCCCCCCCCCCCCCCCCCTTATCATAGTAGTATATTATATATATTATATATATATATTATATATATAGATGATGAGAGAGAGAGAGAGAGATTAATGGGGTATCCTTGTCATAGAACGGGATTTCCTCCTATGACGCCTTTAAAATCCATGATGGGATATTGTGGATGATCCGCTCGTTGAATTTGCATCTTTATATTCTAAAATCCAACATCACCAAAAAGGGTTTTGGTTTGAACCGTCGTCGTTTGACCTTTCATCCTCGTATAAGTTTAACGGTTTTGAAGAAGTAAATTTGTACATGGCTCGATGGAGGGTCAAACGACGACGGGATTCACCCCAAACTTCGGTGTGTTGGGATTTTATAATATGTAGATCAAGGTGTAACAGAAGCGGATCATCGATGCAATGTTAGCATCTCATCATGTCGATTTTAGAAGCAGTCAAGCGAGGAAAAAACTTTTTTTTTTCCCCCCCTCATTAGGACAAGGATACCCATTAATTCACTATATAGTACTATATAGATATACTATACTAATATAATATTGATATATATATATTATATATATATATAGATATATATATAATATATATATATAGCTATATATAATATATGTATTCATGAGGCAAGTAAATTATTAGTAAGAATACTCACTTTTGTTTATCTATCACATCATAGCAAATTTGATGCAATAAAACCGATAAAAGTGTATTGACTACCTAGAACATTTCCATCAAGTACTATTGTTTTATAATATTATTTTTATTTTAGATAAAATAAATACTTGTTGTACACCCCCGTCCCAAAGGAAAATTTGATAGATTCGCTGATAAATGAGAGGGAAGTTAAACAATAGTGTATCACAACACTCTAGATTTATTTGGATACATAGAATTAAGCGTATCTAAATCTCTCACTAGATATATGTCTACTCATATTAAAATGACACAACTGGCTAGCTGGTGAATACAAATAATGTGTGTAAGTTCAAATTAGTCATCCTTTCACCCTCATACTATTTAGTCTCGAGCTAATTGCTTTTTGATAATGTCTCGTTAGGCCAAGTCAATCATGACCATAGGTAACACACTAGAGTAGTTATCATTAATTCTCCACTTCATGACATAGTCAAAGGTCACATAGGATACAAATGTGATCAGTTTAGGACCTCCAAGACTCACACGGTGAGGAAGCAAGGAACCTGTTCACTCACTTTCTTATCGATTTGCTAAGCACATGCAGTATGAAATGCATGTTACACTGGAAAATTCTGCCAATTCAGAGTATGTCTTAAACTCTAAACATTGTACAAGCCTTAATTCACTTGCAACATAAGCGCCTAACTCGAGATACTCATTTCCTCGCTTTCAACAATCCCAAATGAATTTCTCAAAGATAGTCTTATGTATGGGTTTCATGTGTGGTGGGAAGACTGTAAAACCCTAAAAATTTGTGAAATAATTTTAACTGAGCTTTATTGTGATTGGTGATCATTCTAGGGTGAATAGATAATTTTGAAATCGATTTGCAGTTTCAGCCTCGGTATCGCGAGTCTACTAAAAACTGTCATTATTTTATTTTTAGTAATTTTTCTATTGATCAGATGGGCATGAGATTTACACCATTGATCTTAGAATGCCAAGACCGTATTGTGGTTAAAGTTTTGTTGCGTTCTGATAACAGAGACTGAAACACTATTTTGAGATGGTATCACGAGTCTGTTGGCATCTGTCGTATTTATATTTTTAATAATTTTTTTATTATTAGATAGATGTGAGATTTACAACATTGATCTTAGAATTTTAAGACGGTGTTGTGGGTAAATTTTTGTTGTTTTTTGAAAATGAAGTCTGAAATCCTATTTTTAAAATATATATATATATATAATCACTCACCTAACACTGCCTAATCTTTATTGTGCCAATAACCAATTATAATTTTTTATTATTTTTAGAGGATTATAAAAAGGGGAGGGGAGGAGAGCTCTGAGCACACTCACGAAGAAAGAAGAGAGAGAGAGAGAGAGAGAGAGAGGAAGAGAAGGAGAGAGAGAAGGGGGGAACAGAGAGGAAGAAAAGAGAGGAATAGAGGTAGAGGATTTTGGCTTTTCAGAGATCAGGAACGGATAAGGATTCTAATTTTAGAGATTAATAAAGGCAAAATTATCTCTTTCCAAACCATCCCTAGTTAGTTTTGATCTTGATAAAAATTTTGATGAATAAAATTTTAGATCGAATCCCAAAAATAAAGAAAAGATATGATATTGATGGAAATTGATGAATAGAATATTAGATCAAATCCCTAAAGACATGATCTTGCTAGCTAGAACTATACGTATCTGTCCACCGCCAAAATTACTGTTATTATTCATACATATGAATACTATTCATAAGTACTATTACTATTTATTACTATTTATATGTACGGATACTATTACTGTTGCTATTCATATGTATAGTACTATTACTGATGCTATTCATACGTACGGTACTAATATTATTTTCTCTTGCACGTTAAATCGTGAACACGGGGTTCAAGCTGTACGACGATACACACGCAACCAAGGGTGTATACAAATAGAGTTATGACACATATACAGATATTTCGAAGAGGATTATCACAAGTATTGTTTCGATTACGTATGAGTAATAGTTAATTAAAACCGTATAGATATACATGTATGTATATCGTTGATGAGCACCACTCGGTACTACTTGGGACAGTGCGTCGATATACCATTAGTATAGGCCATTGAGTCAGGTTTTAGGATGCTTGATCTAGTAATATGTCCCGCACATAGATACGATGAGGCTTGTAAGCCGTATACCTAGGATGCATTGATTTGGTAGTCCGTCCCGCACGTTGATACGATGAGACTAATGAGCCGTGTACACTATTAGGATGTCGATTTGGTAGTCCTCCATGCATGATAATGCGATGAATTGTAAACTTTACAAGGATTTGCATTGTGATAATTATATGATAGGCTGAATCTTGGTGGATGCCATTATGAACATGACTCGTCGCTGAGTTATATATGACCGAGATACTTTACTCTTTTGGGTACATAGGATTATATACTGTTGTTTATATTATCATCTAAAGGATAGCGGAAGATATTTTTGGTCCGATATTTGTGATGACTTTACTTTCTTGTATGGTTTTCCTTTATTCCCAGTTTAAAATTGATAATTAGCGATTCACAATTTGAGACATATGTTTGGGAGTGCGCAAAAAGACCATAATGAAGCAAAAGCAAATATGGATCATTCACTCATACTAAAAAGGTTAGAACAAATAGAAGATTGGTATCATATACATAGAGATGAAATACTCAAAAACAAAGTTTTGAACACACTACCAAGGATGAAGGAAGCATTTGAAGACCTAAAAATATTAAAGGATATAGAAAGCAGTATTTTTGAAAGAATCATCGACTATTTAAAAAAATAAAGGAGAGGTAAAAGAGTATGATGTGGAAGAGATAAAAGAAAAATATCTAGTCATAGATTGGATTGCCTGCCAATTATGCTTTAGAAGACCGATTAAAACAAAGCAATTGTTCATATATGGTGAGCCTAGCACGCAGAAAACACTCCTTATACACTTTGGTATAATAAGGGACGTACCATTACTATATAACAATTGTAAAGCAGTAATCATCCCAATCGAAGAGGAGAAAAAAGCACTGGTAGAGAAAGCACAAAAGTGGAGGGAGACACTCAGTATAATTAAGAATCTTGTACGGGAGAGAAAGCATCGCGAAGAACTTAAATTTTTAAAAGAAAGTAAGGCAATCCTTCTATCAAACAAGGGACGTATATATGGCATCAGGGGAGCACCATCAAAATAGCTAAGGGATACATTATATTTGTATGGGAAATCACCACTATACAAGGGAGAGAGTACCAAAATTATGGGGAACCAATAAAGGAAATTGAATTATTGGACTTCGCAAGCATACCGATAAAAAGAAAAAGTAGCAAAAAAGAAGAAGGAGAGAAGAAGAAGGCATGGAGACTCATATTCAGGGAGGAGAATGAGACGGAGATAACGGAGGAAGAGGAAGAGCCCTATGAGAAAAGTGAAGTCATAAAAAACATATTTTTAGATCAAATTGAAAGGAAATGCTTCAGAAGGGTCCAAGCATATGAGGATCAATCGGATAATGAAGAAGTATGGAGTGTGATAAGCGTATAAAGAAGTCAGAACAATCACGGGAGCGATTACGTTAACTAGCCCTTGGAAATCAAGGTTAAAGTAAACGAACAGACAAAAGTCTTTCCTATACGTGAGGGTTTTCTTGTTTGGATTATTTCGCTCGACGTACCAGTTTCGTGTTATGAGTTTCTAATTATTAATTCTATTTAGATTGTTTATTCTTAGTTCGATATTGATATTTAGTTATCTATAATTTGAGACATATAGTATATACATGAGGGTTTCCTTGTTTGGATTATTTCGCTCGATGTACTGCGTCTCGTGTTGTAAGTTTCTAAATATTAATTTTTATTTAGATACAGGGTAAATGATCTAGGTAGACTATGATTAATAAATAGATCATCCATCACATCTAGTATACCTTCCCTTGGAGGCGGATGAAGATGATCTTGCTGTAGCGCTCTGACGCTCTTGTTGTTTCTCTTTTTATTTTCCAATTCCTTTCATGCAACAGCTCAGAGTATCAGAGAGCCGCAAGATGATGGACTTCTAGCGTAGTCGTCGTCACATGTTTTTAGTAGATGAGACTACACCATAGTTAATATTTTTTCGAACATTTAGAGTTTTGTATTTCATCTTATAAAGGTTGCGTGCCTTAGTATTATTTTCAGTTGACTTTTATTGAGATACTTCATATTTACTTTAAATTTTAGTTGTAATGAGTATTTATTTAGTTGGGACATGATTATATTTATTGGATAACTCTTTCTATTTCATGTCTATTGCATTTATTAACCTTACTTTGCATGTTTGTACCTACACTTGTTATTGATTCCACTAGAGAGATATTACTGTAATAGTGAAATGTGTTGTTGCATAGTATGAGTGGATGGCAGGTTTGACATCTCTGGGTTCACATTGGACTGTAGCCATGTGTGAAAACATGGGTGTCACAGTTGGTATCGGAGCTCTAGTTCCAGCATTCTTAGGATCATCCTGTGTCAAGTCGTGGATCTAAAATAGAGTTTTTTAGGATTCATGTATAGAGTCTGCTAAAAATTCCTAGAATGAGTGAGGATGTATTACATATATTTTGAAAATTTCAAAAAAAATTGACAACTATTTTACTTTGATTATAAAGTATTTGCATGAATGATATATGATATGTTATGTTTGCGCTCTCACTTACTGTGTCTAATAAGCTCTCCTCCTGATATCATAAATGTCGGGACGAGGATATGATCAAGATAGAACTCATACACGGAGAGCTAGGCAAGCAGAGCCTGAGCCGCATCAGGCTTCACAGTATCTGATCAACCTCATGGCACCATTTGCAACAATATTTTGTAATACTCGAGGAGTGTGTGGTGAACCAGATTCCACCAGTAGCGCCACTACCTATAGTTCCACCACCAGTGATTCCAGCTATACCTATCATAGAGGAGTCCCCAGATGGTATAGCAGGAGTTACACCACCACAAGTTGCTGACATAGTCGCGGAGCAGGAGACTTGGCTCCATCTAGTTAGGAGGTACCAGAAGATGAGGGCACCAGAATTCTAGGGATCATTAGATTTACTAGTAGCCCACAAATGGAAAGAAGACATGGGGAATATTCTCGATCTACTTGATATTGATTCAGTGCAGAAGCATAGATTGGCAGGTTTCAGCCTTAAGGGTGATGCTGGAGGATGGTATAGGCTTCAATTCACCCCAGAACACCGGATGGTACTCACTTGGAAAGATTTTGTTTACTCTTTTGACAAGAAGTACATCTCTTCCACGGCAAGGGCCGAGAAAGAGCTAGAGCTATCCAGACTGGAGCAGGGATGTGGACACGGACAGCAGAACCGTATTTAGGGTCAACAGTCATAGGGTCGCGGTTATGGCCAACAACAGAGGATCGAGACACCATTGATAGTTCCGAGGATTGAGGGACTAGCATGCCAAATACACGCTATCCAGGAGATTCTTTAGAGACAGATAGTCCCATATGTTCTACCACCTTCAGCACCGCAGTCTTCAGCCACCGATAGGGTTTATGCAGTCGTACCACACGACCATGGTGCGAGTGAAGCTATAGTGGAAGGTACTTTCTTAGTGAACTCCTTCCCAGCTTGAATCTTGTTCGATTCAGGAGCTTCACATTCCTTTATTTCTCATTCCTTCATGGTAGGCTTCAGCTTGTAGCACATCCCTTAAATGTACCATTATCAGTCTCTACTCCTTTAGGCGAGGTGTCCCTATTAGAGAGTGTCTATAGGAGATGTACAATTAGTCTAGATAAGTCTGAATTTATCATTGATTTGATTGTTTTACAGATGTTGAATTTTGACATCATTCTCGATATAGATTGGCTATCATCTTACCATGTCAGTATCTACTGTTTTACTAAAACAGTCAGCTTGCAAGCATTCGATAGGTCTGAGTTGATTGTAGCAACCTCATAGGGCAACCAGTTTTCGGAGTCATTCCTAGCATACATCGAGGAGGTGATGCTGAGGGATCAGAGTGCTAATTTATGTGAGACTAGAGTAGTCTCAGAGTATCAGGATATCTTTTAGGACATACATAAGTTACCTCCTACGAGAGAGGTTGAGTTATGCATCAAGTTGTAGCCGGGCATACCACCGATATCCCGAGCATCCTATCGTATGGCATCTGCTGAGATGAGAGAGCTACAAACTCAGCTGGATGAGCTTTTGTCTCAGGGTTTTATTCGCCGGAGTCATTCTCCGTGGGGAGCGCCGGTTCTCTTCGTGAAGAAGAAAGACAATAGTATGCGCTTATGTATAGATTATCATGAGTTGAATAAGGTCACTATCCGGAATAGGTATCCACTACCAAGAATTAATGACATATTCGACCAGCTACAGGGAGCGCAATACTTTTTGAAGATTGATCTTCGTTCTGGCTATCATTAGTTATGAGTTCGGGAGATGGATATTCCCAAAACCGCCTTTCTAACTCGATATGGGTCTTTCGAGTTTCTTGTCATGCCATTTGGATTGACCAATGCACCTGTGGTATTCATAGATTTGATGAACCGGGTTTTTCATCCATATTTGGACTAGTTCATGATCGTATTCATCGACAGCATCCTTATCTATTCAAGATCGGAGGCAGAGCACGACAACATCTTCGATTAGCATTGCAGACTTTGCGGGAGCATCAGTTATACGTTAAGTTCAGTAAGTACGAGTTTTGGCTATCTGAGGTCAGATTTTTGGGTCACAGCATCAGCAAGGAGGGCATTGAAGTAGATCCAACAAAAGTTGAGGCAGTACTTGATTGGGAGCTGCCGAAGACCATTACAGAGATTCATAGCTTCTTGGGCTTGACCAGCTATTATAGGAAGTTCATCTAGGACTTGTCAAAGATTACCACACTACTTACACACCTTACGAAGAAGGGTGTACAGTTTGTTCAGAGCATGGAGTGTCAGGAAGCTTTTGAGATCTAGAATGCTATGTTGACTACAGTGTCGGTAGTGATTATCTCGAGCAGTGATAAGACATTTGTCATCTACATGGATGCATCATTATCGGGTCTAGGAGGTGTTTTGATGCAGACCTAGAGAGTTGTGACTTACATTTCACGTCAGTTGAGGACGCATGGGCAGAACTATCCCACACATGATTTAGAGCTAGCAGCAGTGATCTTCGTACTGAAGACATGGAGACACTATCTTTATAGAGTACAGTTCGAGCTATTCACAAATCATCAGAGCCTAAAGTACCTCTTTTCTTAGAAGGAACTCAACTAGAGACAGCAGCAATGGGTCGAGTTTATTAAATATTACGAGTTTGCAATTCAGTACCATCGGGAAGGGGAACGTCATAGCGGACGCGTTGAGCAGGAAGCATCGACATCGGATTTTAGTTTTGAGGTGCTCATTGTATTGAGATCTTCATAACCTTAGCTAGTTTGATTTTAGACTAGAGATTGGCGAGAGCAGCGCATTTTTGGGAGTTTTGTCCGTGCAACCATCTTGGACTGATAGGGTGGTCAGAGCTTAGCTAGAGGACACTTGGATTCAAACCTGAAAGGAGGAGATTTCCAAAAATGACTGATTGGACCATTGGAACATATGGAGAACTTCGAATGAAGGACCGGTTAGTGATGCCAAGTAATTCACAGCTGAAGAAATACTTATTTGATGAGGCGCATCGTACCAGGTACACAGTGCATCCAGGCACAATTAAAATGTACAATGACCTAAAGAGACACTTTTTGTGGAGCGGATGCGTAGGGATATTGCGGAATATGTGGCTAAGTGCTTTACTTGCCAGTAAGTGAAGGCAAAATATTAGAGACCCGCAAGAACCCTACAGCCTTTACCTATTCCGGAGTGGAAATGAGCAGATATTTCCATGGATTTTATTGTATGACTGCCGAGGTCGAAGAAGGGGAAAGATTCCGTTTGGATGATAGTTGATCGGTTGACGAAGTCATCACATTTCATACCAGTGAAGACGACAAACACGGTGGAGACTTATGTGAGGATATTCATCCAAGAGATCTTGAGACTACATGGAGTTTTAGAGATGGTTGTATCAGATCGAGACTAACTTTTCACTTCACATTTCTAGAGGAGCTTTCAGAACTCGTTCGGCAACCAATTATCATATTCTAGTGTGTTCCACCCACAAACAGATAGGGAAAAAGAAAGAGTTAACCAAGTGTTGGAAGACATGTTGCGAGCATGTATTAATGATTTCTAGGACAGCTGGGAGGATCATGTCCCATTGATTAAGTTTTCTTATAATAACAGTTATCAAGTGACAATAGTTATGGCACCGAGACGTTATACAGGAGGCCTTGTAGATCCCCTATTTGTTAGGCAGATAGTTTGTTACTCGGACCAGAACTCATGAGATAAACTACAAAGAAGGTAGCAATAATTCGGGAGCGTATTCTTACAGCGCAGAGTTAGCAGAAGAGCTATGTGGACCAGAGGCAACGATCATTAGAGTTCCAGGTTGGGGACTATATTTTGTTGAAAGTATCGTCGATGAAGGGAGTTCAGCGATTTGGCAGATGGGTAATGTGACACCCATGTTTTCACTCATGACTGCAATCTAAGGTAAACCCAGAGATGTCAAATCTGCCATGCACTCACACTGTGCAACAACAAGTTTTACCAATCACAGTAATATCCTCTAGTGGGGTCAAATAAAAGCGTAGGTACAAAACAGGTAAAGAAGTAGAACGACAATAATAGACATGATAAAGAGGATGATATCTCATAAATAAAGTCATGTCTCAACTGAAAATAAACTAAAATACATTTGGAGTCTGCAATAACATACGATGTCTCAACATGAATCAAAACGGAAAGTCGAACTAAGGCTCATTGCCTTTACAAAATGGAAATAAACTCTGAATAAAATTTAAAACTACAGTGGAGCCTCTAATAAATCTCTCGGGACGACGACTATGCAAGAACTCCGTCATCTTGCGGCTCTCCGGAACTCCGAGCTACCTGAAAGGGTATTTTTAAAAGAAAAAGAAACAACAACAAAAGCGTCAGAGCGCTACAACAAGATTACATCTATCCGCCCCTAGGAAAAGGGCTACTAGGTGGAGTGAATGCTCTATCTATTAAGCATAGTCTACCTAAATTTATTTTCCCCATATCTAAGTAGGATTAACATTTAGAAACCTACAACACGAGACGTAGTACGTCGAGCGAAATAATTCAAACAAGGAAACCCTCATGTATATACCATAAGTCTCAAATTGTAGATATCTAAACATTAATACCGAACTAAGAAAAGATAATCTAATGAAACCAACAATTAGAAATCCATAACACGAGACTGGTACATCGAGCGAAATAATCCAAACAAGGAAACCCTCATGTATATACCATAAGTCTCAAATTGTGAATCTCTAATCATTGATCCCAACTAAGAAGTAAAAAAAGATAGTAAAAGAAATAAGATATCAACACGTCGTATTTATAATATCTTCCACAATCACTGGAGAGATAGAATAAAATACCAACACATAATTTTGTATACTTTCAAAAGTAACGTATTGTTTTCGTCAAAAAGTTGCCTTCATCATTGATTTCATTAAAAACTTCAAACGATTACAAATGAATTCACAGTAACGCAAAATTAAAAATTAAACTTTCTTAAAAATAAAAACACAAGAATCCGTTATTCGTACTCTTGCTTGCTGGGTCTTTAGCCTGTGACGCGGGACGTCGATCAATCCGTTGGAACTACCTTGGCCAATCAAGATCTGATCCAGAAAAATCGGGCAGAGCTTCGCTCGATCCGCGAGGACATCTAGAAACTTGAAGCGCCTAATCTCGGATAAAGCGAGATATTTGCCTCATTCTTAGATTACGACGAGGGGCTAATGGCTAAGGAACGGATGCGGGTGAATGCTGGATCTGATGAAGAACTCCCTTGTGTTGAAGTGCTCGACCACTCTTCACTGAAGCCAGGCTTCGCCAATTTTCTCTCCAAATCCAGATCCTCAAAAAGTGAGGCCTAAGGTTCCTATTTATAGGCATGAGGGCACATAGGGCGTTGGGACACCCCTGGGGTGTTTTGACTTTCCCGAGACACCCCGGGTGTCCCAGTTCAGCCTGAGACGCTCCGTTGCGTATGTTTGATTGTTTCCGCCATAAATTCTTCGTTCGAACTCGGATTTGAGTGATTCCAAGTGCGTTGGAAGCTTGACGAAGAGTTCTATCCGCTCTGATGGTTGGATTATCTGTAGAGTGAACGAGATATGAAGGACGTTGCTCTTTTTGTGAACATCGCAGGGTTCCCGATTAGCCTGTGCCTTCGTTATTCCGAAATTCTATCAGCTCACGTAGTTCGTCGATTCACTTCAATCGTTCATCGACGTCAATCGAACTTCTGTGGATCGGATAGTGATATTCATCGTCACTCTTTAACACTGAACTGTTCGTGGAGACCTATAGGCAATTTTCGATGCCTACAGATACCCCCTCCAAAGCGTTCCAGCCTTGTTTCTTTTATAGAAGAGGCTGGAACACTTTGGATATGATTGATCCATCCTTCAGTCGGCGTAAAGGACCTGCAGTTAGCTTCAACTCTTGGCTCCTTCGATTTTTAGTTTATTGGGTGCTTTGACGAATAACCGAAGTTCTTCCGGCACTGCGTTTATCGCTCGGCCGTCGTCGGAGTCTCGAGCTTATTGTTTGTTGGAAAAATTGCAATGAAAAGAATAAAGAAAATTGATTTGTATTTCTTTGATTCCGATTACAACTTGATTACAAAAGAGGAGAGAACGGATTTGATTCTCTCCTTTGTTTAAAACTGGGTTCTTCACGGTGGCGATGGAATGCCTCCTTCGATTGCTCGCGTCGAAATTGCTCTCCGTTGACGATCCGCTGTTTTGCTTCACTGGAACGATATCTTCTCCTCACGATTTGACGTTGTGGAGAACTTGCGTGGCAAGTTTAAAACTCTTGATGAGTTGATAACTCTGATCGAGTTTCCGAAGATCGGTTAATAAGCCAAGGACAGAGGCTCCCTGTTGCTGAAGTTGAAGATGATCTTCGTTGGAAGATGATGTCGATCTCCTCAAAAGCCTGTCTCCAGTGGTCGATCCAAGCCAAGAAAATCGAACCGAACCCGAAGCCCTCTTGAACTGAATTGATCTTCATTTATTTATAGAGGATGAAGGGGGTGAAACCGCCCCTTAAATATCTCCTAAGTGGGCGAAAATCCCTCAGAACGTGGGATAACGGTTTTGAGGCCGTTCGGCTTGTGTTTGAACAAGTCAAAACACCCAACCTGGCGTTCAGAACCCAACTTCGCCTCTTAGAATTGAGACGCGAAGTTGGGTGTTGGCTGAACATTGATGAACGCGAGGGTCGCTCGTGTTTTGGTTTGTTGTAGCTTAGAAACGCGGGGGTCGGTGTTGGCTGGACCCCTACGAACGCGAGGGTCGCTCACGTTTAGCTTATAGCTTGGAGACGCGGGGGACAGTGTTGGTTGGACCCCTACGAACGCGAGGGTGGCTTGGAAACGTGGGGGTCGGTGTTGGCTGGACCCCTACGAACGCGAGGGTCGCTCACGTTTCGCCTGTTGTAACGCGGGTCCGACTCCAGCGTTTTGATGTTGTAACGCGGGTTCGACCCTGGCGTTTTGATGTTGTGATGCGGGGTTCGACCCTGGCGTTTTGATGTTGAGACGCGGGGTTCGACCCTGGCGTTTTGATGTTGTGACGCGGGGTTCGACCCTGGCGTTTTGATGTTGTAACGCGGGGTTCGACCCTGGCGTTTTGATGTTGTAACGCGGGGTTCGACCCTGGCGTTTTGATGTTGTGACGCGGGGTTCGACCCTTATCATAGCGTTGCAAAGATCATTGTCTTGTAATCTTCGACTTGGCTCCTTGAGAATATGAGAGTCGTCAGATTGTAATTCCCGATGTTGATTGTGAAGGCTGTTGAAGTAGAGCTTCCATCAGTTGTCGTGAAGGTCGTCAGATTGTAACCTTTAGCAATCTACGCGAAAGTCTTCAGATTACAGCCTCTGGAAAGTTCGTCAGATTGCTAACTTCTCATTGGTGCCGTTCTGATTGGGGGATAAGCTATCTATTGATGATTTTTAGGACACCTACAGAACCCCTCCAAAGTTTATCGAAAAGTTCGCGCGTTTAGACTGGCGACGACATTTTTCGCGAATACTTTGGATTTTAACTCTGATCTTTAGAGCTTGTTGATTCCTTGTCTGTATAAGGGAGTCGTTCTCTTGCACTTGCTTTGAGGCATCTTGGTGAAGGGATTTTCCACGTAGGACCGTTGTGAGGTATGGTCATAATTCCTGCTTCTGGAATGCGGGGGTGGACGTCCTGCGTTTTGAATTTTGAGACGCGCGGCTGACTTCGCAGCCAGCCGTTTTCAAATTGGAACCGGGTGTGACCTTGCATCATGCATTTTATGCAACCAGCGGTATGTCTGAACCTCTGGCCGTTCTTGACCTGAGGCCATTGAAGTGACTTCCGTGCATTTTTGACTAAATCTTTGAGAACTTGTCTTTACTTATCAGTTTTCGAGTCCGGCTCACGCCGATTATTTTGATGCGCCTTCAAACATAGGATTTTTGGCAAACGCCCTTCAGCCTCAACGATTTGAATAAGCCTTTACCGGACTACCGTTTGAGTCAAGCTAGCATGTGGATTGTCTTAGTCCGTTCCACAGTAACGTTGCTAAGAGAATGAACATCTGTCTTAGGACTTGATGCTATGATTTTGAATACATAGACTTCTGTCAAATTTTCAGCGGAAAAAGACTAACCCCCGGGCAACGCCGTTTAGGCGTAGGCTTATCTCTAATTAGGGCAAATCGAGATAAAGTCCCCCATGCGTGTGAGGATGAAATTTGGCGTTATTATAATTAACAACCTGCTACGATGTTGAATACGTAGACTTTTGTCCTTTTTACGGTCAAAGGACTCACCGGCAACGCGTATTAGGCGGTTGACTTAAATCTCCTTCTTAGGATTCGGACGATAACAATTCCCCATAAATGCAATGTATGGATTCAGAGATTATCAATTTAATGATAATCACTGGCCCTACGATAATTGAATACGTAGACTTTGTCACTGTTTCTTCTGTGTTTATCGAAAGCAACTGAAAGAAAATAGAATCTCTCTC
>NW_017972908.1:0-14143 GCF_001876935.1 Asparagus officinalis | reverse complement strand
GCGAGAAGGGTATGGATGAAGACTTCTGTATCCTTTTCAAAAAATCTTGACAGGAAGAGTCTCTCTAAATCTGCCCACCTTTGGATACATCCGGCAGGTAGTTTTCTGAACCATTCAAAGGCAACTCCCTTGAGGGTGCCAATGAATAATCGAGCCAGTATGGCGTCGTTTGATATCACATTCCCAGTCTGTGACTTGAAATGATAGATATGTTGGTTCGGTGATCCCGTGCCGTCAAAAGTTTGTAGCGTCGGGACTTCGAATTTTGGAGGATAAGGGGCTGCGTCCCATTCGGCAGGGTAGGGCCTGACAACTCCCTCATCTTGGAGCTCGCTTCTGTTAGCAATGACATTGAGGCGGGCTTCCAATTCCTCGATTTTAGCCGACTGAGGATTTTGCTCATACTCCGTCTCTCTTCCTTCATCAGAGGAAGATTCCAGGTTGTGGGCTTCTTGGTCAGAAGCCGTGTCATCAACCATTTTTCCCTTCCCTTTGCTTGTGTGAGGTCGGGACGAAGACGTTCTTTCCCTTCGGGAAGATTCTTGCCTGAGTGGCGAATCTGTCTTCTGAGATTTGGCCTTGTCTGCGACGAGTTGAGTCAACAGGGCCAGGAGTTCATTGATGGCCTCTTGCTGAGATTTGAGCATGGCCTCCTGCTCATCAAGTCTCTTCGCGAGATCTTCATGGTTTCCCGTCATATAAGCGTAGCTCTCATGTTCAACAAAAGAGCTTGATGACTGGGACTCTGCAATGGCTGAGTGTTCATCATTGGAATTGGTTCCCCTGGCTAAACTCCGATAGTTGACAGGGGGAATGGCTCCTGTTCGCGTCCGAGTATGTTGATAAACTCCATCAGACTTATTCAGGAAGTCTTTCAAGCCAGGAGACTGATCGTTCCCTGACTCATCGGAACTAGGAACTGATGATCTCCCTCTGCCGATCATGTTAGAAGTGACTCTAAGGTATTCATCCTCAGAAGTCTTATTCTTGTGTGAACGCCGTCGTTGGTTGGGTAAAGCAACGTTCGTAAATTGGTTGAACACCAGCAGTTGGGCCGCATATGAGCAGCATTGGCGTCCCGAGAGGACCGTAGGAATCAGTCGTTCACATTGAAATGAACGAATGACTTGTTGCATCGATCTTTCTCTCGATGTGAACTCTCTCGAATCTGTTATAAAGATTCGAGGAGAATTACTCACTGATTGTGAGGTTTGAACTGGAACCCCCAGTCCATGATTGGACAGGACTGGCTCTTGGTGAATATGGATCTGGTTGAGATGCCTTGAATCCATAAACTTCTTATATCCGCCCCTCAACCTAGTCGCGCTACGCAGAGTATTCGCGGTATTGGATTTGGAACTTGGGACGCGAGGGTCGCGTTTGGCATTTGAAACGCGAAGGTCGCGTTCGACACTTGAAACGTGAGGGTCGCGTCTGGAACTTGAAACGCGAAGGTCACGTTTTGGTTTGGCGACAGAGGGTCGCGTTTGGCACTTGATATGCGAAGGTCGCGTTTGGCACGAAGATCGCGTTTGGCACTTGAAATACGAGGGTCGCGTTTGGTACTTGAAACGCGAGGGTCGCGTTTGGTACTTGAAACGCGAAGGTCGCGTTCTTCAGTATCGACGCGAGGTCGCGTTTTTCGTGTTTTGACTTGGAAACGCGAAGTTGAAGTTCGCGTTCAACGAAGGCTTGAGGTCCGCGTTTTGGCTGTAAAACGCGCCATTGAGGGCCGCGTTCAGTCTGGTTCTCGCGAAGCTCATGTTTGGGCTCATAAACGCGAAGTTCAGGGTCGCGTTTAGGCTCACGAACGCGAAGTTCGCGTTGGTTGGAGGATTGACTTTTTCGAAGTTGTGCTCGTCGCTGAGACCTTCTTCTTCGACGAGCAGCGTTCTTCTTGGCCTGCTTTAAGGCTTTTGCAGGAGCATCATCGGCGTTTATGGAGCTCATCTCCTCTCTAAGCCGTTTATGGCCTGAAACACATCGTGTTGACGCGGATGTGGGACATTCAACTCGCTGGGCGAGTTCGGCTGAGGCTAAGCTCGCTCCCGAAGCAGAGGGGCTGTTCGACAAATTGTGGCCAAAGGAGAGGACTTTCTTTGGCACTCCATCAATAGTTGGAGATTTAGTCTTCTTGGAGACTTTGTAGATCTTGCGCATAGCCTTAGGGCTAAGGGATCCGGAGGAGATGACCTCCTCAAACTTGGCTTGATCAAACTCTACCACAAGAGTTTCGACAATTGATCCAGTGAGATGAACGTCGGATTGCACCACCACTTCTTCGTCAGAGAAGCTAGTCCCCAGCGGAGTCGCCATCTTTTGTTTGTTGGAAAAATTGCAATGAAAAGAATAAAGAAAATTGATTTGTATTTCTTTGATTCCGATTACAACTTGATTACAAAAGAGGAGAGAATGGATTTGATTCTCTCCTTTGTTTAAAACTGGGTTCTTCACGGTGGCGATGGAATGCCTCCTTCGATTGCTCGCGTCGAAATTGCTCTCCGTTGACGATCCGCTGTTTTGCTTCACTGGAACGATATCTTCTCCTCACGATTTGACGTTGTGGAGAACTTGCGTGGCAAGTTTGAGAACTCTGAACGAGTTTAGAAGAACTCTGTAAAAGAGTTGATTTGAACCGAAGATCGGTTAATAAGCCAAGGACAGAGGCTCCCTGTTGCTGAAGTTGAAGATGATCTTCGTTGGAAGATGATGTCGATCTCCTTAAAAGCCTGTCTCCAGTGGTCGATCCAAGCCAAGAAAACCGAACCGAACCCGAAGCCCTCTTGAACTGAATTGATCTTCAGTTATTTATAGAGGATTAAGGGGGTGAAACCGCCCCTTAAATCTCTCCTAAGTGGGCAAAAATCCCTCAGAACGTGGGATAACGGTTTTGAGGCCGTTCGACTTGTGTTTGAACAAGTCAAAACACCCAACCTGGCGTTCAGAACCCAACTTCGCCTCTTAGAATTGAGACGCGAAGTTGGGTGTTGGCTGAACATTGATGAACGCGAGGGTCGCTCGCGTTTTGGTTTGTTGTAGCTTAGAAACGCGGGAGTCGGTGTTGGCTGGACCCCTACGAACGCGAGGGTCGCTCACGTTTCGCCTGTTGTAACGCGGGTCTGACTCCAGCGTTTTGATGTTGTAACGCGGGTTCGACCCTGGTGTTTTGATGTTGTGACGCGGGGTTCGACCTTGGCGTTTTGATGTTGAGACGCGGGGTTCGACCCTGGCGTTTTGATGTTGTGACGCGGGGTTCGACCCTGGCGTTTTGATGTTGAAACGTGGGGTTCGACCCTGTGAGACGCGGGGTTCGACCCTGGCGTTTTGATGTTGTAACGCGGGTTCGACCTTGGTGTTTTGATGTTGTAACGCGGGGTTCGACCCTGGCGTTTTGATGTTGAGACGCGGGGAGGACCTCCGCGTCTTGCCTTGCAGAGATTATCACCAAGTAATCTCTTTTTGTCATAGCGTTGCAAAGATCATTGTCTTGTAATCTTCGTCTTGGCTCCTTGAGAATATGAGAGTCGTCAGATTGTAATTCCCGATGTTGATTGTGAAGGCTGTTGAAGTAGAGCTTCCATCAGTTGTCGTGAAGGTCGTTAGATTGTAACCTTCAGCAATCTACGCGAAAGTCTTCAGATTACAGCCTTCTGGAAGTCGTCAGATTATAACTTCCATCATTGGTGGTTGATGGGGGATAAGCTATCTATTGTGATTTTTAGACAGCCTACACTTATCACCAGTGAGTTGAGTTTGGCTCATGTCATTGAGTTGACTTTGAACTGACTATCTCTGTCACATCGTGCTGATTAGGGTTTCAGATCATCGTACGTTGACTTTTTGTCGCAACGCGTTGACTGGCGTTGACCTAGGGTTACACGTTGATCAGCGTCGACCCTAGGGTTTCGAATCGTCGAACGTTGACTTTGGTCGCAACGCGTTGACTGGCGTTGACCTAGGGTTACGCGTTGATCAGCGTCGACCCTAGGGTTTCGAATCATCAAACGTTGACTCGTGTGGATTTCGAATCCTCGAACGTTGACTTTGGTTACAACGCGTTGACTGGCGTTGACCTAGGGTTACGCGTTGATCAGCGTCGACCCTAGGGTTTCGAATCGTCGAACGTTGACTCGTGTGGATTTCGAATCCTCGAACGTTGACTTTGGTCGCAACGCGTTGACTGGCGTTGACCTAGGGTTACGCGTTGATCAGCGTCGACCCTAGGGTTTCGAATCGTCAAACGTTGATTCGTGTGGATTTCGAATCATCGAACGTTGACTTTTGTTAGAACGCGTTGACTGGCGTTGACCTAGGGTTACGCGTTGACCGGCGTCAACCTTAGGGTTTCGAATCGTCAAACGTTGACTTTGGTCGCAACGCGTTGACTGGCGTTGACCTAGGGTTACGCGTTGATCAGCGTCGACCCTAGGGTTTCGAATCGTCGAACGTTGACTCGTGTGGATTTTGAATCCTCGAACGTTGACTTTGGTCGTAATGCGTTGACTGGCGTTGACCTAGGGTTACGCGTTGATCAGCGTCGACCCTAGGGTTTCGAATCGTCGAACGTTGACTCGTGTGGATTTCGAATCCTAGAACGTTGACTTTGGTCGCAACGCATTGACTAGCGTTGACCTAGGGTTACGCGTTGATCAGCGTCGACCCTAGGGTTTCGAATCGTCGAACGTTGACTCGTGTGGATTTCGTCGAAATGTCCAACAACCGGCGAAAAATAGGCAAATTCGGACTTCGAAAGAGGTTCGGGGGTCAAAATTTGGTTAAGACACCAAATGGGTGTCTCAACAAAACCGAGACACCCTTGGGGTGTCTCGGTTTTGCCGAGACACCCCTTGGGGTGTTTTGGCCAAAACCAAGGTCCCCCCCATTTTCTTTCCATTTTTGTTTCCCCCCCTCTTTGCTTTCTCTCTTGTTTTGATTTTATTGCCTCTTTTGTTTCCCCCCTTTTTTCAAATTCTTTTCAAAAGAGGATTCTTTCCCTCTTAAACATCTTCTTCTACCTCTATCCCTCCACCATTGTTTCATCTCTTTCAAGAACTCCAAACCCATAAACTCCAAAAAAAAAATTCGGATTTTGGTGTTCTCTCCTTGGCCGAAAATACCCTCTCCTCCAAGCTAGGGTTTTCATCATCTTCAAGCTCAAGAAAAGCCTCTTGATTTGGTAAGTTCCCCTTCAAAACTCTCCTCTTTTTCAAGGAAGATCATAGCTTTATGTTTGTGATGGGGGTATACCATGAACTCTCATGCAAAGATCACAACTTTTTACTCTCAAGATGACGGGTTGTGTATGCACAAGTATTTGGGGGGTTTTATGCAAAGTTACAATAGGGCCGAAATTTGTAGGGGTTTTTGTGCAAAAGGGGGCTGAAATTTGTAGGGGCTTTTATGCAAAATGGGACTGAAATTTTGAGGCTTGGACTTTAGACACACTTGGCCACAACTTTGAAGGGTGTTCCATGCAAAGAGTCAATGTTTGTTTGAGGGGTTTATTTGCAAAAAGCAACCCACAAAGTGTAGAGGGGTTTATTTGCAAAAGGGCTGAAATTTAGGGCTGAAATTCCAAAAGTTTAGACCACAACCCAATAACCAAAGTTTTGATAAAGGCATGTAGGCGTTAAATTGAAATTTGTGAAGGGGTCTATATACAAAATTGGCTAAATTCTACAAAAGGGCTTATTTGTAAAATTAACCAAAATTGTGGGGTATCGGGGGTTCTATATGATCAGATATGATGATCATGACCCAACTCGAGCGTGTCCTTGACCCGAATTTAGCCTTGAACACGAAGGGTATTTTGGGTATTTCACCAAAATTCACCGCAAAAAATGACAATCATTGTTTCGCATGCACGAAATTTGTAGGTTTAACTAGACTTCAACTATAAAATCCTATTTATACATAGGATTTCAATTAAAGTTCTTAATTTTCCTTTTAAATTTCGTGTATTCATATTTTAGATTGTACCTGACTTGCTGGTTTTCATTGCAGATTTTCGATGTCTCCACTTCGACCTCGACCTCGTAGGAGTCGTTCTCATTCGCAGCACAGCGAGGAAGAGGTTCCCACGGCGTCTTTTCCAGCGGCCTCTTTCTTTGGGGGTGAGAATTTACATTTTCTGTATCCCTGGTTGACCTCTTCGCGGGTCATGAAGGAAGAACCGACACCCTCTTTCGCGGGGGTTAAGGTTTCGAACTTGCCTTGCTTGGCCAATTCAAGTCTTCTGGTATATTGGGGCGATTTTTTGTCGTCCTACACCTTATAGGTCGGTGCATGTTACCACGTTATTTTATGTAATGATGCATACCGTTCTTCCAGTGTAGGACACTCAAAATCGTCTCTCCAATTATTCCGTGAATGAGCTTATCTTTCTTCTTATGAGATGGATTTTCTGACTCTATCCTTGTGTTTTATTGCAGTAGAATTTCCCGCGGGCAGCCTTCCTCCTCATGCCAATACTGGTTGTAGCCGGGAGGTCTTCTCTTCAGCTTCCATCAGGCAGGCCGTTAGTCCACTCCCTCAGTTTGACAGAGATCGCTCCGACGAATCCTGTCGTTTGATACGGGAAGGAGGGCGTCATTGCTTACGCCAGCTTATTACGGATGCCTCCTTTACTGCGGATTCTACCTCTACTCAGGCTTTAAAGAAGCCCAATTTCCTGTTCGGAGATCACATTGAGGATCCTGCTACGTTGACCCTTACCGAGGAACACTGGCTGACTCTCGACGAAGGAGCTCTCTTGTACATTCCCTCCATTCCGCGTCAATATTCTTTCACTCATTTGAAGGGAAAAGCCGTGGGGCGACAGATGTCCTGGCACCTTACTAATGATGCTGAGCGAGTCCAGTGTGGATATGCCTCTCATCACAAGACTCCTGGTTCTAGCGGGTATCATCATATTCGTGGTCTTCGACCAGGGATCATGGGCCTTGACACTGCACCCCCAGGCGAGGTGTCAGCAGCTGCTCCTACCGTGGGTAATCGTCTGGCTCTTCTTGGTAGAAGGTTACCTTCACCAGATTATAGATGCTATGGTTGGGCTTCCTCACTAGCCAAGGGATGGTGGACACGCATGACCAGTTTCGTCTTGGCGCGCTGGGAGAGGGATTTGAAGAGCAGTGGATTGTATGCACCTATACGAGCCACCATGTACGGACTCCCGGTCAGCTGTCGCCATTTCTTAGCGTTGTTAGAGACATACATGCCCGACAGTAACACGTTCCTGACCAGCGGTGATGAGTTAGGGTTGGCCTTGCATGAGATGCATCAGGTTTCTGGTCTTCCGATGGGGGATTGTCCATATCAGGAGTACTTTCCTTCGAACCAGCAGTTGGAGTGGTTGAAGAAAGATACTCCCGATATGTATGACACTCTTTGGGACCTCACTTGTCACTATTATACCTCCTTGATCCAGACTTCTCCTCTAGCGAAGAAGAAGAAGCAAATCAGCCTGAAGCAGTTTGCTGTCTATTTGTTCCAGAATTTGGAGGGTGATTCAAGCGAGGCCATTCGTGAGTTAGATGTGTTGACCCCCACCGCCATTAATGAGTTGGTGGAGAAGGCTGAGGCTCGTTCTTACACCATTGCCAGTGCTGAGGGAGCTTTTCCTGCAGGAACCAAGTTTCGTTCGTTTCTCCGCCGTGCACAAAAGTCCATTGGGCCCCGGACTCTGCTAGCAGGCTACCTTGCCCTCTGGTTGAAGAAATGTGTTGTTCCGTACCAGCCTTCAGACGCTTTACCTATCGAGGTGCTCTTCCCTGCAGTTCAGCTAGCTTACGGGAGAGAGCATTCCCTGCTCCCAGCGATGGTTGCTGGCATCCATTGCGGTCTTAGGTGTCTGGTCAGTAGTTTTACACAGGGGGGTTCTGAACCATCGACCGAGCTTATTTGTCCGAAGGTCGAGCTTCCTTATGCATATCTGATGGCGTGGCTTGTCCTTCACCGTCCTGACTTGATGTCGGCGCCCAGCGTTGTTGATGTCCCCATTCCTTTTCTGCAGCAGTTGGAGAAGAGCAGATGGCTTGGGAAAAAATTCAGTGATGTACAACGAGAGCTTCAAGTCCGTAAGAGCTGGGAGTTCTTCAAGTGCTTTCCTCACTTTTCAGGTCGCTATGGTGACGTTCTAATTGACGAGGAGAAACCTAGAAGTGATCGGACTGTTCTCGACGTTGGTTGTTTCCGCTGGTTAGTGAACATCCGCGTTGGGCATCTTGTTCTTCGGGTGAAGGATCGATGTCACATAGAGCCTTACCTTCCCTGCCGTTTTGCTCGTCAGTTCGGCTATGACCAACTATATGTTGGGAATCCAAGCCGTGGTCTGCAGGTTGAGGGAGGGCTTATTGACGGCGTACGAGCATGGCTGTGGACTATGGTGGGCTGCACCGGAGCCCATTTTGCTCTCCCTTCATATAGGCGTAAGCCGTTGATCACTTTCCTCAGTTGCAAGTGGTTCCTTTCCGCCCATGAATCCATAGGTGTGAGGAGTCTTTCAGAGTTACAGTCCGAGCACTCGGTCCGGGTTGCTATGATGGCTGCTCACAGGGCTGAGCTTGCTCAGAAGCAGAGAAAGGGGCATGCCAAATCTCCTCTCAAAGATGATGAAGAGCTCCTTCCTACGGGTGATGACGACGAGACTTCTGAGGAAGAATATGTGGATATAGATACCGACAGAGAAGAACTTGATACAGGTTTGTCATGCTCTTTGATTTTCCTTCTCCACTCTAATTGGTATAAACGACAGATCTTGTTCGTTTAATGAAATGACCATTGTCACTTTAGGCAGGACAGTTGACGATCATGAGTCGCCAGCTTCTCGTTATATGAGCTCAGGACCCGACGATCGAGCTCCCACGCATGTTGAGACGTGTGACAAGCCCGTGCATGACCGACCTGTTGGTTCTAGGAGGACTGGTGCCCCGAAAAGGAAGAAGATCGCTCATAAACCACACGGCGGTCAGCGTCCTTTTGGAGTGGATTTAGGAAACATCGCCGATGGAGAGGAAGGTAATATTTATTTTTTATTGCTTCAAGGTGATTTACCTTTTGGGATTCGTAACCATGTTTTATGTTCCAGGGTTCTTTGAAGAGGGCGAACTTCCACCGGATCCAGTATCTCCTGGATCTGATAACATGGATTGTTTCATGCAGCAGATGTGCGACGCCCTTCATGACGGTTCTCTGGGTATCGATCTAAACATTGATCTTGAGCAGATGAATAGTGTTGAGCCCACCGTCCCATATTCAGGTATATCTACATTCAATGATACCCTCCTCAAGCATGGGGAAAGAGAATCTTCTGCTTTTGCTGCAAGTATTTCTGAGCTTTCCTTTCTTCCTCATCTTCCAATATTTAGGTTATCCTGCAGATGTCGCGATGGAAAAGCCTGCTGAGGATCAGACCTTTCATGATGTAGGCTTCGGGGAACAGAGGTGTGCTTCTGCACTAGGTTTCCCGGGACCTGACATTGGATTATTTGCCGACATGTTGGCTGAACAAGCCACCAGAGGAACTGTAGGACCACCCTTTGAGAGTGATTCATTCACAGGTACATATCTGACTCCCTTCATTTTGCCTAACCTTTTGTCTGACTAACGAAGGATTCATATTACAGCGCCAGTCATTGGGACTAACCCAATATCGATTCCCGGCATATCTAGCTTACCTCGGAGCGACGGACTTGCAGGTACGCATACGATGCTCCTCTTTTTTTTTTATCTAACTCTTGACTAATATATGGGTGCAATCATAGGACCAGCCACCGGGACTGATACTCTTATGACTCCTAGTATTCCCCGGATACCTGAGGATGATGGACCCACAGGTATGCAGATGCCTTTATCATCCCGACCCTCCTTATTTGTCTAAATTTTCATTTTGACTAATAAAGACATGTAACTCTAGGACCAGTCGTTGTGCCTGATGCCACTACAGTTCCTGGGACTGACAGTTTGCCTGAGAGCGGCGTCTCCCCACCACAGCCGATGGGTATGACCGATTTGCCTACAGGGGTTGATATACCCTCTATGACTGCTCCTGCCTTTATCTCGGAGCCTGTCAGATCTCAACCCGAGGGGGCCTCCGTTGACATCGGTATGTTCGGAATTTGCTTTTAAATTTCCTCATTGTATTTAATAATTTCTTAACCTTCCATACTGTTGTCCGTAGGATCTCGGCCTTCTCCATATGATCACATCCTTGCCATCTTGTCTGATTCCGATCCTCGCAGAGACGTATTCCGGATGGATCTCAACTCCTTCGTTGTCTTTTTTAACAGCATGATCGAGAAGGTTCTCCACCAAGGATATGGTTTTGATCAGTACAGACGTTCCCTTTCTCGCTACATGACGATGATCCGAGATGACGGATACTCGGAGTTAGCTGACTCTCTCGCTACTGATTTTATTGTCCTGGAGTCTGAACTCCGGGAGTTGGAGGAGCTACAAGCTAGCGGAGCTTCTTCTTTCGTGTCTTCTCAGCTGGAGCACAGGTTGTCGCAGTGGCGTGATTTGAGATCTTCCATCGGTCATGAACTTCAGTCATACGAGCATTCCGTCGCACAGCTGATGGCTGGTATTGCCAGGAAGGATACTGACAGAGCCGAGTTACTCAATTCTTTGGGCTCTCAGCGTGAGGAGGTAGATAAATTGAGGAAGGCCTTGAAGCTTGCCGAGGAATCTGTTGGTATTATGGCGGAAGAGTTGGCTGGACTAGAGAGGTCTCGCGAGCAGATGCTTGAGAGATTAGGACCTACGCAGGCGAGATTGATGGAGCAGAAGAATGAAGCTGTGAGGATCTTGAGCAATTCTGAAGCATCCGTCCGAGCTGATCTGCAAGTAGAACTAGAACAGAGTTATATAGACAAGCTTTCTAAGTTAAAATCTCATGTTCTTAGCCACCGACTGCCTTCGGGCTAACGAGCTTTTTATTGTATGCTTTTGACTCGATCTATTAATAGAGACTCCGCATTTGCTTCTTTCGTGATCTTTCTGTGTTTATTCTGAATGACAAGATTTGCGGGATTTTTGGCAAACCCCCAGCCATCAACGGGTTTGATATGCCTTTACCGATTACCGTTTGAATCGGGCTAGCATGTGAATTATTAAAGTCCGTCTCACATGTAACGTTGCGCTAAGAGAATTGCTTTTCTTAGACTTAATGCTATGACTTTGAATACATAGACTTGACCATTTTTTTACGGAAATAGGCTACCCGGCCACACGTGTTAGGTATGGACTCATCCCTTCTTAGGCTTCGGGATAAAATTCCCCAGGCTTAGACCCTGGTGTCTTTTTCAATCGGTGAAAGACTAAACCGGCAACGCGTGTTAGGAGTTGGCTTATCCCTACTTAGGATTCGGGATAAAATTCCCCGGGTACAAAAGTGCCCGGATTGGAAGTTGAGAGTTGTGTCTTTTCTAAGAATAAAGACAGGCTGGAAAATGGGAGAGGAAGAATTTTATATTCTATCTCCCGGTACTGAAGAGGAAGAATTTTATATTCTGTCTACAGCTGAAAAGGAAACTCGAGGTGGGATCTCCACCCCCAGAATCCGAAAAGATGAAACTAGGAGTGGGATCTCCACCCCGAGAATCGAAAGGTTCAAACGACCCTAACTTTTATAGGATTGGTCATTTGAATTAACAGAATCCCTCATTCATTGAGGAGAAAATCCAATTTCGACCCTAACTTTTATAGGTTTGGTGGAAAAAGGAACAAAGGCGAATTTTCGTTTATCGAAAAGGAATGACTCGGTTTTAGCCCTGGCTACTTGTAGACTTGACTAAGTGAGATCGGGAACAATCCTAACTTTTATAGGTTTGACTGTTCGAATTGAAAGTGAACCTCTCGTTCATGGAAAGAATCGAGAGAGGAATTTGGCTTTGGCCCTAACTTTTATAGGTTTGACCTGAAAGCAAAGAAAGTGGAATACAATTGGCAAAGAAAGTGCCAACTCGTATTATCACTTAAAGGAGGACTTTAATGCTAGGTGATTAGGACCTAACATATTGAGTCTGAGAAATGCCAATGACTGGCAGATAGAAATTTTGGTGAATTCACCGTCGATTAATTTGATCAGCAGATGGTTTGGTGAGGAAAGATCAATCTATCAGAGGATTGGATCTCATCTCACAAACATAACTCATAAGAGTTAGAGAATTTTGATAATAAGAAGAAACATTCTGACATTCGGAGTTCGAACGTGGATTTCTTATTCATCAATACTACAATGGTTGGGTTATCCCTAAGAATACCCCATGTGGTATTCTTCTGGGAACTTCCCGATACATTGGTTATACTAAAGATACTAAGGATAGTATCTTTTCAGGAACTTGCCGTTTATCGGCATCATAAGCCGGTCACCGTCCTTGGTGACAAGGCGATATGCGCCACTCGAGTAGACTGTCTCCACTACGAATGGCCCTTCCCATTTGGGTTCAAATTTGCCCTTCTTTTTGGAGTTAAGGATCATCGGCCGTCTTTCCGTTAAGACCAAATCTCCTTCTTTAAAACTCCTTTGTCGGACCTTTTTGTCGAAGGCTCGAGAAATTCTGGCTTGGTAAAACTCAATATGTTGTTGAGCTTCCAGGCGCTTTTCATCGAGCATCTCAAGTTCTTCGAGGCGTTTCTGATATTGTTCTTCGGTCGTCATCTAGGTTGCAAGAGCGATCCGAAGAGACGGAATTTGGATTTCCAAAGGGAGAACGGCTTCACATCCGTAGACCAATGAATATGGGGTTGCACTGGTCGGTGTACGCACCGTGGTACGATAGGCCCATAGAGCCGCGCCGAGCTTGTTATCCCAATCTCGCTTGTTATTCTTCACGATTTTTAATAAGAGCTTTATGATAGTCTTGTTGAAGGCTTCAGCTAATCCATTTGCTGTGGGATTATAAGCCGTTGACGAGATATCCTGAATTTTAAACTTTTCGCAGAACCTTATGAAGGCGTTGCTGACAAATTGAGGACCGTTGTCATGTATGATTCGTCTTGGAACGCCATACCTATAGATGATATGGTGCTTGATGAATGCAATGACGTTACTCGTCTTAACTTCTCTGAGTGGAACTGCTTCAGCCCATTTGGAGAAGTAATCGGTGATTGCCAGGATGAACCGGTCACCTTTGACTGATGGGGGATTTATAGGGCCAACAATGTCCATTCCCCAAGTCTCGAACGGCCATGACGTAACCGAAGGATGTAGATGCTCCGGAGGTTGGTGCATATAATTCGCATGTATTTGACATGCATCACACTTTCGGGCATACGTGATTGCATCACTCATCATGGAAGGCCAAAAATATCCCATTCTTCTGATGCGGTCATAAAGTTTGGGACCAGGTTGGTGAGCACCACACTCCCCTTCATGTGCTTCTCTAAGGACTTCCTCAGCTTCTTTAGTTGATAAGCAGCGCGCCAGCGATCCATCGTACCCCCTGCGGTATAGCGTTCGATTCTCCGTATTATAGTAGAATCTTGGTGCCCTTCGTCGGATTGACTCTCTTTCCTTCATATCTTCTGGTAGGATCCCATGCAAGACGTAGTCAATGATGGGGAAACGCCAATCTCGGGGTTCAAACTCAACTTGAGTTGAGTGTGCTTCCTTGCTATCTTCTTCTTCGCTGTCTTCATTGTAGATCGGCACTAAGAGTTGGTGAGTCCTCACTGTAACAAACTGCTCTGTTTCAGGAGGTTGCGCCAGTGATACGGCTAATGCTGCTAACGCGTCTGCATAAGTGTTCTGTAGCCGTGGAATATGTTTGATGAAGAATCCTTCGAATGATTCTGCCATCTCCACTGCCATCTTATGGTATGGTATTAAATCTTGGCTTCGGACCTCGTACTCTCCCTGAATTTGTTTAACTATCAGTTGAGAATCGCCGAAGGCTTCGAGGTACTCAACCCCCAGTTCTTTGGCGAAACTGAGTCCTATGAGTAATGCATTATACTCTGCTACATTATTCGAGCATGACTCGGTTAACGAGTAGGCTCGAGGCATCACATGTTTTCCTGGGGAAACTAAAACTACTCCAACTCCGGAGGAGACCTTAGAACATCCAGAAGTACCTGTGACAATAGCTGCTCGGGAAGCGCCATCGAAGTACAAACGCCATACTTGTTGGTGTGAAGTTGC
>NW_017972907.1:125880-127443 GCF_001876935.1 Asparagus officinalis | reverse complement strand
TAGATATGACAAAAGAGAGGAATTTTTATGAAAAACACATGTATTTATAGAGGCAAACCCGAAACAAACCTGTTTGACCCGAACTAGGAAACCTAGTCCGACTAGGAAAATAACCTTCGGTATTTTAACCATAACTTTCACGTCCGACCTTAGAATCAAGTGATATAAGATTTTTTAGAAAGATATTGCAGATACCTATAACTTTTATCTTTTAAGTTTTTTCATATTCCAACTTCTGTAGTGTGTAAAATGTATATATGTTTAACTAGTCGTTTTTCCCAGATTCAGGCCCGTGCACGTGTGCATGATATCACTTCTATATTCACATATATACATTGAATTGATCTCAAATCAATTCCTAGCATACTAAAATATTAATAAATATTATTTTTTCATAATATAACATATTTATTATTTATTATAAAATATTTAAATTTTTGGGGTTTTACAATCACCACCACAACTGGCCACTCTATTATATTGAATATGTCAATTCAAAAAAGGTCAAGCAAATGTATATTGATCCAGGGTCCACTTTGAGCATTATTCCATGGAGACTCCTTAGTTTCTTAGGTTTTCCACTTTGCAAGCTCTTAAGGATAATGACTACTATCTTTGGATTCAACTCTAGCAATATCAAGTTGCTTAGAAAGATCTAACGTAAGTGTCATATAAGGGATCTAAAAATGGATGTTACATATTATGTTATTCGTGTAGAGACACCCTATAATCGGCTCCTTGGATGACCTTGGATGCATTCAACCATGATTATTCCATTGACACTCCATTAGTGTTTGAAGTATGTCGATGAGCTGGGGGTATATGCTAAAAAATAGTCCTATTAAAAAGAAGAAAATTACTTTACTGACTCCCTCATGTATGACGAAAAGCATACAATTGAGATCAACATTCTTGAGGACTTGGACAGCAATAAAAAGGTGGTTAATGAATCCAACCCGAATGAGGATCCTATCTTGGAATAGGAGCCTCTTGTAATTACTTTAGAGGATTCATGCTGTAATGATCATGAATTTTTGATACTAGTTTAAATATTTTTTTGGTATTTTAAAATATTAAATTATTTTTTATAAAAGAGTGTTTGTATTTTCTTGATTTTCTAGAATTTTTTATGATATAAAAATCCAGTTTTATATTTATTTTAAGAGTTTTGTTAATTATAAATTTAATTGTTATGGTAAAAACTTCTAAATTAATATTTAATTTTTCTATTTTTGTTATTAATTATATTAAGTATTCCCTAAACCCTAATCCTATACATGTATAATCTTCCTCTCTCTCTCTATCGTTTTCATCTTACAAACCCATCGCTCATTCTTCTCTCTCTCTCTCTCTCTTCCTCCTCCCCTCTCGCCTCCTCCTCTCTCGCCTCTCCCCCGCTGCCTCTTCCTCTCACCGTAGCCATTGTTATCCTCTCCTCTCCCTTGCAGCCTCCATCGATGCCACCCTCAGCGCTCCAGCCAACACCACCACCTCCAACTCTTCCCTACCACCGACCTTATCTTCCACCTCCCTACTGCTCCTCCCCTACACCGCCGCCTCTCC
>NW_017972907.1:124094-125477 GCF_001876935.1 Asparagus officinalis | reverse complement strand
TATATATATATATATATATATAAGGAAATTAGGGTTTTGGAAAATAATTAAAAATAATATTAATTATGAAATAAATTAAATAATTATGTGAAAATTATCTACATATTAAAACGTACAAGTTGTACTAATACAATCGATAATATGCATTAGTAGAAATAATACAACTAATTATATAATTAAACAAGAATAATTAATAAAAATATAATTACTTATATTTAAATTATCTACGCGATAAAACGTACCAGTTGTGCTAATACGACAGTTGATACAAAAAAATTAAAATAATACAACAAATTAAACAAATACTACATAATTAATAATACAACATATTATACATAATAATATGAAATAATAATAATACAACATATTATTTAAAATGATACATAATAGTATCGATAACACAACGAATAAATTTTAGAAATTTTTACTACACTAAATAAATTTATAAATATCTAAATCATTTAAATAAATATAAAACTTGAATTTTTAAATCATAGAAAATTCTAAAAAATCAAAAAAAAAATACAAATACTCTTTTAAAAATAATAATTAAATATTTTAAAATACCAAAAATTATTTTACTAGTATCAAAATTTCACGGTTATTACAGAAAAATAAACATTTAATGGATGAAAGTTCCTAAATAGAAAGATATTATAGTTATTACATCTAACCTAATACATCAAAGTATTGTCATCTTTATTGAAGACAACACCAGTCCGCTTGTTTTGCGTGACGCCATCTCCATTCTTCTGTCTTCTGTTCAACTGTAAACATTTTACAACGTGAAGACTTCTCCTTTCACAGGCCTGATATCCTCCAATGGAGGGTTTTCCGACATCCGTCCTCTGCAGTGAGAAGGGTCGTAGAAGAACACAAGTTACAATTGAGACGGGCTAGAAACCAACCAAGTTTGTACTCGACGATGGTGGCTCCTTTGAAATCAGGCAATCCAAATGCGTAGAAACGAGAAATGTGTTGGCCATTTTATTTTGATGATGTTTTAACAAACAATTTATAACTAATATTGTTTGTCTAGTATTTGTGTTTTTATATTTATTGTAGACAAATAACATGCTGGAGGATGGATGGAATCGAGAATTCACGATCATATCCAATGAAGGTTGGTGGAATTGTTGTATGAAACCTTACAATTCAAGTTAAAAATCCAAATTCAAGCTTCATCCACAAGTTTACCAAGAAGAGCTTATTGAAGACCTTCATCAAGCTTGGAGATATTTAGCATAGGTTTATATTATGTGTGTTTAGTACTTTAAGCTCAATATCATATGCACACATATTTTATTAGTTTCTGTGTGTGTGTGTGTGTCTATATATATATATATATATATATATATATATATATATATATATATATAAATA
>NW_017972907.1:99788-124084 GCF_001876935.1 Asparagus officinalis | reverse complement strand
ATATATACATACATATTTTGGTTTTCAAGTTTATATAAATATGAAATTACATATTTCATATTTATTGTTTTGATTTGGTTTAGCTTTATAGATATGAAACAAATATACATTCATATACATATTTTATGTTTCATATATATCATTTTGCTAAATGCATATTGTGCAAAACTTTATTTTTGCATAACATTGAGTTTTTGGTTTATAGACTTAACAACAATAGTTTATATCTTTAATCAAGTCTATAAAATTATTTTACAAAGATTCAAAACTTGGTTTATGTCAAAACATTAAAATTCAAGTATATCATATTTTCATGTTTTGGAAAGATTTGCAAAATGATGATATTTTACAAATGGGAGGTGTTTTTTCAAAAATAGTTTTTGTAACATGTTTATTTTCATGTTTACAATTATTTCCCAAAGTTTTACATTTTTGAATTTATTTGCTATTTTTAAAAACACTTCAAAAATTAGTTTTTCTATAAAACAGACTGATAAAGTGTTATCAGTCGACTGATAAAGTGTTATCAGTCGACTGATACATGTGTTCAGTCGACTGAAGAAAACGCCTAGAATAGCCAATAGTTTCTATTTTTATGTTGGTCAACTGATTAGTCGACTGATAAGGTCATCAGTCGACTGATAAGGTCATCAGTCGACTGATAAGGTCGTCAGCCGACTGATAAGGCTGTCAGTCGACTGATAAGATAGAAAATGTCTACAATGATCAGCTCATCAGTCGACTGATGAAACTCACCAGTCCCTGATGAAACCCATCAGTCGACTAATACTGTAACGACTATTTTTTTCTAACATGTTCCAGTTTTGGGCTTTTGGTCTTTTTGCCTTGTTTTCTCTTAGCTTTGGGGTTCCTATAAATACCCCCACATATCCTCAATTTTATTAATCAAAAAGAGAATTTTAAAAACAAGTTTTAGAGTGTTTAAGTTTGGTTTAAAAGAGTTTGTTTGTGAAAAAACTTTCACAAGAGCAAGAAGAGATTATCCTTTGGTGTTTGAGCTTCAACTCATCTCTCTCTCTCTCTCTCTCTCTCTCTCTCTCTCTCTCTCTCTCTCTCTCTCTCTCACTCTTGTCATTTATTGGAGAAGTTTTCTAAACTCAATCTAGCTTTGCATTTATATATAATTGTTTGATTATCATTTTTTAAGCTAGAGTTTATATTGAGTTTAGTTTGATTTTTATTTATTGAATCTCATTGTTACACACACCCACTTGAGCTTTTAGTATTTTCATACATAGTATATTTAGGGTTATAAGATTGTAACTTAGAGTGTGAGCTTTCATTGTGTTATCATCCATATTAGAGAACAAACATTTATTGTATCGAGCGTTAATTATGAGATCACTTTATAATACACTTGTACACCGAGAGAAGTGTGTGGTGAGAGACTGAGCCATTCCAAAAGGAGTAGGGTAGGTGGTAATGCCTAGAGGTAGGTTGTAATTCCTAATACTTAAGAGAGACACGGGCTAGGGAGCAACACTTAGAGGGTATAGAGTGTGATTGCAAGAGTGTTGAATGTAAAGTTTTCGGTAAGCTAGAAAACCGAGTGTGAGGTGTAAACGTTTTTAGAGCGTTGAAAACCCGATGTGATGGTAGATTTCTCCCTGGTAGGACAGAAGGTCCGAACTTCGTGATCATATTGCTTATTTGAGTTTGGCTTGGCGTATTTGTGTTCATCTTTATTACCATTCTCTCATTATTTATTTCATCCACTATATATTCTATGTTTATATTGCCCTTGTTTAGTTTAATACCCTTGCACATATCTTGCTTGTATCATATTTGGTAGGATATATTTATTAATTAGTTTTTATTTGACATGTAAATATTATTAGATTAATATAAACCATATTCACCCCCTCTAGGGTTCTTTCTTAGTGGCATTAGGGTGTTTTCAAAATGCTCCCTCGTGGTAGTGGTGGATATCAGAGAACATGAGTCATGGGCTGTCTTTGCTGAAATTTGTTGTGTTTGCTCAGCCTAAAAGAGATCAGAGACCTTGTTTCTGTTAGACCCTAATGCCACTAGGAAAGAACCCTAGGAGGGGGAGGGGGAGGGGTGAATAGGGTTTATGCTAATCTAATCCAATTTAAATGCCAATTAAAACTTACTAACAAATATATCCGGGGTGAATAGGGTTTATGCTAATCTAATCCAATTTAAATGCCAATTAAAACTTACTAACAAATATATCCTAGCAAGTATGATATGCTACAAGATATGAACTTACTAACAAATATATCCTAGCAAGTATGATATGCTACAAGATATGTGCAAGGATATATAATATAAGCAAGGGTAAACAAAATTAACATGTAACAATGGCGATATAATAATATGCAAGAATAAATGCGTCAATGCCAAACTCAAACACAAGGAAATGATCACGGAGTTCGGACCTTCCGTCCTACGTCTCCGCTCCCCACTCCCAGGGAGAATCCACTACACAATCCGGTTTGGAAGCCGGAACTTCTCTACACACTTGGTTTTCTAGCTAACCGAAAACTCTACACACTCGGTTATCAAGTCAATCGACAACTCTCACAAATCCTCACAAAGTACATACACAAATTACAACCTCAAGTGTTGGTCCTCACGTATCGACTCCCTCAAGTACTCGGAATTATCACCTCTCACTAGGCCACCGATGCCACTCCTCTCGGTATCGACTCCGTCCTCACCATACACTCCTCTCGGTGTACAAGTGTATTACAAAGTGAACTTCACAATTAGGCACACAACAAATGATCTCTAAACAAGGTGAGAACTCAATTAGACTCAACTCAATGTTACTATCTCTCATAACCCTAAATATATTATGAATGCAAATACAATAAGCTCAAGTGGGTGTGTGTAACAATAAGATTAATCAAATCTAAACTCAATATAAAACTAGCTTTAGTAAGATGATAATCAAACAAATAAATATAAAGCTAGAAAAGAGTATAGAAAACTTCTCAATAGATGACAAGAGATGGAGGGAGAATAGTTGATTGCTCAAACTCCAATAGATGATCTCCTCAAATTCTTGTGGAATTGAATTCACAAACTCAAACCCTCAATTGCTTAAAAGCTTTTAAACACACTTAAACAAAACTTAAATACTTGTTAAACTTTATTAAAATATTTTTTTAGTTAAACTAAAAAATGAGAGCAATGAGATATTTATAGAAACCCAAAAATTTAGCAAAAACCCCAAGAAAAAGACCAAAAAACCTATAAACAAACAAAATAGAAAACTAGTCGTTACTGTGCAACGACTCTCTGATAAGTCGACTTATGAGTCGACTTATATGAGTCGACTCAGCAGACAAAAAATTATAACTCCGCTATACTTCGTGAGTTGACTTATGAGTCTATTCATGAGTCGACTAATGAGTCGACTAAATGTGCACAGATCTGAAATGCATAGAAAAACTCAATTTTAAACCATGTTTAAAAATATTAAATAAATTTCAAAAATTATGAAACTTTAGAGAATAATTGTAGACATAATAATAAACATGCTATAAAAACTGGTTTTCAAAAAGGACCTACCAAATGAGAAATATTATTATTTTGCAAAATAGTCCAAAACATGAAAATGTGAACACATGAGTTTTGATATTTTAGCTTAGCCATATTTTAAAACATTACAAAATAATTTTGTAGACTTACTAAAAGATGTATATAATTATTGTTAAGTCTATAAACCAAGAAAATAATATTTTCTCAAAATTGCATATTCTATGCAATATATTCTTAAACAAAATAGAGTATGAAACATATGATTATATATATGAATATAAATTTGTTTCATGTCTATATAGTTAAACTAAAACACAATAATAAATATGTAATCTCATATTTATAAGCATGAAAACTTAAAACTATGTATGTATATATATATATATATATATAAAGAAACATATCTGTATATGTATGACTACATATACATAGAAACAAAAAACTAAAATATGTATATATATAACTATGTGTGTGTATATGTATATGTATATGTGTATGAAACATATGATTATATATATGAATGTAAATTTGTTTCATATCTATATAGTTAAACCAAAACACAATAATAAATATGTAATCTCATATTTATAAGCATGAAAACTTAAAACTATGTATGTTACATAGAAACCAAAAACTAAAATATGTATATATATAACTATGTATATATATATATATATATATATATATATGAAAACCAAAACTTGTGTTGTATATATATATAACTATATATATACAAGGAAACCAATATAATGTGTGTGTATATATGATCGAGCTTAAAGTACCAACACACATAATATAAACCTAAACTAATGTTATCCAAGCTGGATCTTGATCTTCAATAAGCTTGACTTGGTACAAATTACGGATGAAGCTAGAACTTAGATCTTCAACTTGAATTGCATAGGCTTCACCCACTATTCCGGCAACCTCCATTTGATATGATCGTTATGACGCAATCCATCCATCCTCCAATATATTGTTTGTCTATAATAAATAACAAAACACAAACACTAGACAAATAATATTAGATGTTAATTGTTTGTTAAATCATCATCAAAACAAGAAGGCCAACAGTTTCTTCTCAATGAATTCTTGTGGTGTAGTTTTGAAAGAAAGAAGGGTAAATTAAGAAGATATAACAGGATTGGTTTGGTGTTTGGACGAGAGCATGTCTAGATTTTATCCTAATTTAAGTAGAAATGTGAAATAAAATTTAATTAAATTATTTATTTGATTGGATTTTTTCCCCTAATCAGCATCTTCTTCCTTAACCACTTCTTGATATCTATCTATTGGGGAATTTTAGTCTCCCCACCTAATACGATCTCCACAACTCAGAAGTTCACATAAAATCAATAAGATAGAAAACAATTGCAATCAAGAAGAAAGAACACCGAAATTTATATTGTTCGATTGACCAACTTCGACCTACCTTCATGGGGGTAACAATACAAGAAATCCACTATGTATCAGGATGAACTATAAGAGGAATCATTTAACTCTCGTCTCTCAATCTCTCAACCTCACATATATTATCAACTCTCATATTCTCTTCAAAACCCACTCTTTATAATCTTTTGAACGGATAAAGACTGTGAAATATTCTCCCAATGTTGTAATTTTTTGCACAGATAAAGACCACGAAACCTTCGTCTCTTGCATAATATTATTGAATCAGGTTACGCCCTCTGCTAACCCTAAATTACAAGAATATTGCCTATCTCCCTTCTCCTTGGTTTTTCCTCTAACAATAGAAGAATATATTATGATGCCCCTAGTTTCACACAAGGCTACAGTCCAATATAAACCCAATGATGTCAAACCTACCATGCACTCACACTGTGCAACAATACATTTCACCATCACAGTAATATCTCTCTAGTAGAATCAAACAATAAACAAGTATAGGTACAAACAGAAAAAATAAAGATAATAATACAATGAACATGATATAAAGAAGAGACATCCAAAAATATACTAAATCATGTTTCAATTGAATAATAGAGAGTACAACTGATAAACTAAAATAAAAGTGAAGTATCTCAATACATATAAGAGTCAATAAAAATAGTACTAAGGCACTCAGCCTTTCAAAATGAAATACAACTCTAAATGTCTAAAAATAAACCATAACTACTATGGAGCACTAAATAACTACTAATAATAAATAATGATGAAAGCTAAGCCGAAACTCCATCAACCTACGACTCTCTTTACGCCTGACTCGCTGCCTGAAAAGAGGGGAAACAACGAGCGTCAAAGTGCTAGCGAGAACATCTCCACCGCCCCCAGGAGGAGGGGGGTAAGTGTAGGAAAAATACAAGTTAATATATATAGATATAAAAATCAGCTATCCTGAACTAAGAGGAAATTGACATTTAGAAATCCATAACACGAGAATTAGTACGTCGAGCGAAATAATCCAAACAAGGAAACCCTCATATATACCATGTCTTAAATTGTGAATCGCTAAATATTAATTCTAAATCTTATGAACACAAATAAATAATAAAGAATGACACACTACCGAACCTCATCCAAAACAAATCATATCATAATATCTCACACTACCATCGGATAGTTGGCGCAGCAACAAAAATAAATGTCCATCTAAGATACGTCATGTACAAATAAAACACAGCCTCATACTCTACTCCTAAGGTAGGTAACATGGAAGCAAAACTCAATCTCAAACATCCCGTGGAGAATAAACATGTCAGCCTAAACCCAAAAACCAATGATGTATCTGACACGCTACGGAGAATAGGTATATCAACCTAACCCAGAAACAATGATACAACATAAAGTGTCATCCAACTGCGATCTCATTGCGGGGTGTAAACTGATGCATTCTGAGTGTAGTCCAGCCGCGGTCTCATTGCGAGAATACCGACTAACCCCACTCAAGTATCCACAACTACCGTACAATAAAACAAATCAAATAATAGATTACGCACCTTGAATAGCTCATGCGTCACAATCCCAAATACATGTACTCTAGTGGCCAAGCACGTTCCTCGATGTGCGGATCAAAACTTCGTGTTCACAATTATCTCACATGTCAAAACAACCAGTTCACAAATTCACACAGACCGGTCGACTGGTTTACACCCATCGATCGACCGGTTGCATGCACAAAACATGCAAATGCAAAATGGCGTTGATCGGTTGACCTATGCTTGTGCTTCGTATTAGAATTCCTCACCAACTTAGATTATTCTAGAACAACTTTCTAGAACTTCTTTCTAGTAACATCCTACAAAATATCTACCATGAAGTTTCTAGGAAGATACAAGTGTATGGCTAGTATTTATTCTTCTAGAAACTTCTTAGTAATGTATGGCTAGGATTAACTCTTCTACACACTTCCTAGCCCTCTTAAACAACTATAAATAGGGGTCTTGTGCTCTCATTTGGGAATGCAAGCAAGCAAGCAAGAAGTGAGCTTGAGAGCTTGAGTGTGTAGTGTAGCCTTGTGTGAGTGTCCACCAAAATAAAGGAATTGTGTGAAAGTGAGGTGTTCTTGTAAGAACAAGTGTTGTATTCTCAAGTGTTCTATCAATAAAAGTTTCCTTTGTGTAGAGTGTTGTGTTCTTCAAATTCCATCAAAGTGGTATCAGAGCAAAGTTCGATCTAGCCGGGCCAATCGAAGGTGCTCGTGTACGAGATGGCGAACATGATCCAGCCACAGATTCCGAAGCTGATGAAGACCAATTACGACAACTGGAGTATCCAGATGAAAGTCTTGCTCGGCTCGCAAGACTTGTGGGAGCTCGTGGAGAATGGCTACACTGAACCAGAGTCACTTGCAGCAGAAAGTTGAAGGAGGTCAGAAAAAGAGACAAAAAAGCTTTGTTCCTAATATTCCAAGGCGTAGATGAATCTGCGTTTGAGAAGATTTCCAATGCCCTGTCCTCTAAAGAAGCATGGGAGATTTTACAAAAATCCTATCAAGGTGCGGAAAGAGCCAAAAAGGTACGCCTCCAAGCATTAAGAGTTGAATTTGAAAATTTGAAGATGAAAGCTACAGAATCAATATCGGATTATTTTAGTAGAGTTCAGACAATAACAAATCAAATGAAGAGAAATGGAGAAGCAATTAATGATGTAAGAATTATGGAGAAGATACTTAGGACTTTAGACTCTAAATTCAAATATATTATTCCGGCAATACAAGAGTCTAAAGATCTTTCCGAAGTATCTATTGATGAGCTGCAAGGTTCTCTGCAAGCTTATGAACAAGATATAAACATTAGTTCAAATCAAGCGGAGAATCTAGAACAAGCCTTGCAGAGTAAGATGACTATCAAAGAAGATAGTCGAAGAGGACGTGGAGGCTACAGAGGCAGAGGCTCATTTCGAGGTGGCTCAAACTTCCAGCAAGGTCGTAGGAGACAGTACCAAGGAGGCCATGAAAATCAAGATCGAAATAGAGATCGTGAACGATCATTCGATCGAGGACGAGGTCGTGGCACACGAGGACGAGGACAAGGAAGAAGTTACCATGAGGACAGATCTCAGCCACAGTGTTACAAATGTAAGAGATACGGTCATCTCAGCTACGAATGTTGGGAGAAATCAAATCAAGTGGCAGAAAGAAGCAACTTTGTAGAAAGGGAGCAGGCAGACACTTCAACAGTCCTGTTGACGTACCAGGAGAGCGAAAGCAAGAATAAAGATATCTGGTATCTAGATTCAGGTGCCAGTAACCACATGTGCGGCATCAAGGAGTTTTTTACCGAGCTGAACGAGACGGTACAAGGAGATGTCACCTTTGGAGATCAGTCAAAGATTCCAGTGAAAGGCAAGGGCAATATAATGATCCAGACAAAGACGGGCGAGAACAGGTACATCTCTGATGTCTACTATGTTCCAGCATTACGAAATAATATTTTGAGCCTAGGCCAGCTCCTTGAAAGAGGCTATGATATACATCTAAAAGACCTTGCCCTCACTATTAAAAATAAAAATGAAGTTATTGCAAAGGTGAACATGTCTAGAAATAGACTGTTTACCTTAAATATTCATGCTGACCCTGTCAAGTGCTTGAAGTCAATCATAAAAGACGAGACTTGGCTCTGGCATCTACGATTCGGGCATCTCGCTTTCAGTGGCCTGAATCTTCTATGGAAGGAGAAAATGGTAAAAGGATTGCCGCAAATCAACCATCCGAACCAGCTATGTGAAGGCTGTATGAAGGGCAAACAACATAGAAGAAGTTTCGAAGTTGGAAAGTCAAGAAGAGCAACAGAGTTGCTACAATTGGTCCACACAGATATTGCAGGACCATTTGAAGTCATCTCTCTTGGAGGAAACAGGTATTTTCTCACATTTATTGATGATTATAGCAGAAAAACTTGGGTTTATTTCCTGAAGGAGAAATCCGAAGCTCTGGAGAAATTCAAAGAATTCAAGGAGATGGTAGAAAAGCAAAGTGGGTACCACATCAAAGTGCTCCGATCAGATCGAGGTGGAGAATACACTTCGAAGGCATTCAACAATTTCAACAAGCAGTACGGGATAATTCATCAACTCACTGCCGCCTACACACCACAGCAGAATGGCATAGCAGAGCGGAAGAATCGTACCATTCTTGATATGGTCAGAAGCATGTTGAAGAGCAAGTACCTGCCAAAGACTTACTGGGCTGAAGCCGTGGACTGTGCAGTTTACCTCCTCAACAGATGTCCGACAAAGAGCGTCAAGTTCAAGACACCATTGGAGATGTGGAGCAACATCAAGCCAAGTGTCAACCACCTGAAGGTGTTTGGGTGTATTGCATATGCACACATCCCGGAGCAGAAAAGAAAGAAGTTGGACGATCGAGGAGAAAAGTGCATATTCGTTGGGTACGAGAGGAGGACAAAAGCATACAAGCTCTACAATCCAGTTACAAAGAAGATGATCATTTCAAGAGACGTGGAGTTCGATGAAGAAGATTATTGGAAATGGACCGATGAAGATAAAAATATTAAAGGTATGTTCTTTGAAGATAATGATGATGACTTGCAGGAGGTTGGAAGACCAGAACAAAGTCCACCTAATAGTCCAGCTCCATCAACCCCAACATCAACGCCGACATCATCCAGCTCAAGTGAAGGAAGCTCTTCAGGGGGAGCAACAAGGAGGATGAGAAGCCTAAGAGATCTGTACGACGATACAGAGCCTGTCGAGATGATGGATGACTACACACTATTCTGCTTGTTTGCAGAATGTGATCCGGTCAGCTATGAAGAAGCTGCTCAAGAAGATAAGTGGAGAAAAGCCATGGATGACGAGATCGAGGCAATCAAGAGAAATGACACATGGGAGCTCACTACCTTACCTGAAGGCCATAAACCAATCGGAGTAAAGTGGGTGTACAAGACAAAGACAAATCAAGATGGCGGAATCGAGAAGTACAAGGCCAGGCTTGTTGCAAAAGGCTATAGTCAGCGAGAAGGAGTTGACTATGAAGAAGTGTTCGCACCAGTCGCGAGGATCGACACCATCCGACTCATTATCGCATTGGCAGCACAGAACCGGTGGAAGATCTACCAGATGGACGTGAAGTCTGCATTCCTGAACGGCTACTTAGAAGAAGAAGTCTACATCAAGCAACCACCAGGGTACGAGGTGAAGAATCAAGAAGACAAAGTCTACAAGCTGAAGAAGGCATTGTATGGACTGAAGCAAGCGCCCAGAGCATGGAATGCCAGAATCGATGCATACTTCCAGAAGAACGGATTCCATCGGAGCCCGTATGAGCACTCTCTCTATACCAAGAAGAAGGATGAAGACATCATGATCGTATGTCTCTACGTGGACGACATGATCTTCACCGGCAACAATCCGAAAATGTTCGAGGAGTTCAAAAAGAATATGATCAAGGAGTTCGAGATGACTGACATTGGAGAAATGTCATACTTTCTTGGAGTAGAAGTGTCGCAATCAGAGAAAGGAATCTTCATCTCTCAGAAGAAGTATGCAAAGGATATCCTTCAGAAGTTCAACATGAGCAACTGCAATCCAGTCGCAACTCCTGCAGAAGTCGGAGTGAAGCTGAGGCGAGACACACCAGGAAGCTATATTGATCCAACTCTATACAAGAGTTTAGTCGGGAGCTTGCGCTACCTAACCATCACCAGGCCCGACATAGTGTTCGCGGTAGGACTGGTGAGCAGATATATGGAGGAGCCAAGACAGGAGCATTTCAAAGCAGCCAAGAGAATTCTCAGGTATGTCCGAGGAAGTATTGATCAAGGATTATTTTATACACAGTGTGCAGATTCAAGATTAGTCGGCTACACCGACAGCGATTATGGTGGAGATTTAGATGAAAGAAAGAGCACATCTGGCTACATGTTCAATATCGGATCAGCAACATTCTCATGGTCATCAAAGAAGCAGTCTGTCGTCGCTCTATCAAGTTGCGAAGCAGAATACATAGCAGCATCGACATGTGCGTGTCAAGCAATATGGCTCAGGAGTCTGATGAAGGAATTGCAACACCAACAAGAAGCACCGACAGAGATTCTCATCGACAACAAGTCAGCTATTGCACTTGCCAAAAATCCGGTAGCACATGGACGAAGCAAACACATAGAGACAAGATATCATTTCATCCGACATCAAGTTAAAAAGAAGACTGTGATGCTGTCATATTGCAAGTCTGAAGACCAAATCGCTGACATCTTCACCAAGCCACTAAAGACAGAGACATTTTTGAAGCTTAAGAAGAAGCTTGGACTTGAGAGAAATGAAAGTTGGTGATGAGGGGGAGTATTAGAATTCCTCACCAACTTAGATTATTCTAGAACAACTTTCTAGAACTTCTTTCTAGTAACATCCTACAAAATATCTACCATGAAGTTTCTAGGAAGATACAAGTGTATGGCTAGTATTTATTCTTCTAGAAACTTCTTAGTAATGTATGGCTAGGATTAACTCTTCTACACACTTCCTAGCCCTCTTAAACAACTATAAATAGGGGTCTTGTGCTCTCATTTGGGAATGCAAGCAAGCAAGCAAGAAGTGAGCTTGAGAGCTTGAGTGTGTAGTGTAGCCTTGTGTGAGTGTCCACCAAAATAAAGGAATTGTGTGAAAGTGAGGTGTTCTTGTAAGAACAAGTGTTGTATTCTCAAGTGTTCTATCAATAAAAGTTTCCTTTGTGTAGAGTGTTGTGTTCTTCAAATTCCATCACTTCGGTCGACCGACTAGAGAGCTCTTGCCCAGTTTCCTGAGAACGTCTGAAATTCTCAGAAAACTCATAAAAAATCAAAAAATTTCGGATGTAACTCGTGTATAGATGTTGATTTAATATGATTAGGAGGAGTTACCGTCACGATGGGCGAGGAACCGACCGAATTTGGACCCGACGACTTGGAGATCAGGCAACCGAGAAGTTGCAGCAATGGGAATTACCGCAGAAGTAGCAGGTGTCATCATGGTAGTTAATGTCTTAACACACGAGCCGTGGATTGTGTTTGCTGAACTTAGTTATGATCGCTCGGCCTGATGGGGCGCGTCGCTACCGAGAGCAGACCCTGCGAAATGCGAAGAAGTTCCGCGAGGGGAAGGAGGTCAGAGATTGACTCCAGGATATCTGGAAACACGTGGATGACCACTGACCAATATGTTGTCGTCGACCATGCTCTTTTCTCAAGGAAATTCTTTGTCGTGGTCTAGTTTTGAAATCGAGCCAGGGGGGAATTAAGAAGATTATAATAGGATTCGGTTTGTTGTTTGATGAGAGCGTGTCTAGATTTTATCGCGATTCAAATAGAAAAGGCGACTTTAATTAAATTGTTTATATTTGACTGGAATTTTAACTTAAGTTGATTACACCTTATTCTTGGCTCTCCGCTAGTGTACGTGTTCATCGCTAACCTAATATGTCTGCATCTGTAAGATTTTAAAAAAGAGTAGGTTTTGAAATTTTGTCCGACATGTTTGGGATTGATTATTTTCAGAAATTCCAAAATTACGCTTAATAACCTAGTAAGGCAATTAGATTTTATTCCAATTTATTTGCATTATGTGACTTTCTATCTAAAACTGGTTACCCTGTAATTAGAGTTCCTTCGAATCGTAATTAATCATGACCGATCCGCCATTATGGTTCCTATTTTGATTTTGATTGGAATATTAATCATGTTTGGAAAATAATAACATGTAAAACATACTTTTTTCTTTTTTTACAAGAAGATATAGAATCCCTAGTTTATACTCAAATTATATAATCAAGGATCTTTAATTGATTACAACTTCTAATTCAACAAGAAAACTAAAGACTTATCAAAAGCAATTATTCAATTAGAATGCGTACTTTTTACGGCATGCATTGCTTTGAAGGAAAATAAATCAGAAGGGGTTGTAGTATGGTTCTGAAGTAATTAAAGTTGCACCCTAATTGATTAGGGGAAAAGAGTTATAGTTGCATTATGAGAAGTACCTTATTTCTATTTCATCATGGTTTTTGCATATTCCAGTAATATCACAAGCTCTGTGATTTACATTTCTGTACTGCAAAATTTGGTCCTGATATACATGAAACTTTCGCTAGAAAAAACTATTAATGAACAACAAGTAACAAACTTATCAGGACAATCCCTATACCTCATTACTGCAAGAATTCATGATAAATGCCTCCACGAATATGAGAGGAAAAATGATTGTGAGTAACAAAATTTCGTAATTTGATTAACGTTTTGGCCTCATATCTCTACCCTTCATGTGCATTTCTTGTCGTTGAAAATTTTGTAGATAACCACTCAACATACAATGTTACAGTATTATGTTCAGGCTTCAGTGAGATTGAAAGAATCTGCCATCTTACAGAACTCATTCCTGACCTTCACCCAAGTCGATTCAGGCGCCTGAGCATTTAAAGTGAAGAGCTTTCCGTTTCTTGAAGTACAAACAGCAACATTGTGTCGACGAAATGAAGGGCTCTCCACTCTGAACTCTAACTTGTAATAGTTCACCTTCTTCAAGGTATCTTCTCTCAAAGTTGCATCAACAAGCGTCGCTGTAATTTCTGGTCCTTTCCTTGATCCAGCGATTTTCTTCAGCACAGATTCTCCGACTTCCTTCGGACCGCCAAAAGCCTCAATTCTGGGTAACAAACTTCCATGGTTATTACAAGAACAAGGGCAGAGCCATATTGTGTTTCAGCAGTTCAGGTTAGTCAAGTGCCTAACCTGAACTCGAGATGTTTTGTACGGAACTTATATTCTTGTAAATTATCCGATATCATGTGTACCTCCACACAATCTTTTATTTTCGGTGCCCCACACTCAGAGCTCTCTGCTTAAACTTTATTAAATATTAAAGCTAACGTCACATTGTTCATCTCAGTTAAACTATATACTCTCAATTATAGTACACCCAAATTGACACTGTTCTCTTCAATTTTGGGGTATAAAATTGTGGTTTATAAATTTGCTCTTCTGTTGCCTTTTTTTTTCCCTCCTATTGAAACATTTTGATTTTAAAAAAATATGCTTAATTTTTGTGCCAGATGAATTTTCCCCAACCAAGAAGTACAAAAACTTTTAGGGTTAATTGCTGATAGATCCCTTATAGTTCTATTAATGCAGACAGATTTCATGAGTGAACCTTTTTTTTCCTCCCCCCTAACTCTTTTATCACCAAAGAGAAAAATCACAAAATTATAAGAGTTGAATTTAATTTACGTACGAGAAATCACGAGGAACTTCTGAGACGATGACGCTGACATTGAGCTCACCATTGGAGCCCGGAGGTCCAAAAGCCACTGCAGGCTCATTTGCACCTCGACTTCTTGATCCGTTTCTGTTCAAAGGTGGAGGATCTAGTGATCTTTGAGACTCTGCATTGCCTACAGCTCTATACAACAGCGTTTGGTCTCCAACCCAGTTTGCAGGATATATGAACTCTGCACATTTTTGAAAAGAAAAAAAAAATTCGGGTGAGCTATGGTTCTATTAAAGAGCTAGGGTTGATTTGCACATACTGCCACTTTAGTTTCATTCCGGAACTTGTTGGAACAGAAGCGAGAAAAATAACAAAAAAGTGAAAATTGAAGACACAGATTTACGTGGTTCACTAACGTTGTGTTAGCTACATCCACGTGCAAAGAGAGAGAGAGAGCGATTTTATTATATGTGAGGCGATAGAATACATGTTACATCAGAATGAGTTTATATAGCACTCCAGAAAACCCTAGGCGCTAAATAACAGATTTGGGCACAAGTAATAAAACCCAATACAGAACCTGATGTATACCGTGGACTTACGGGACGCTGCCCCAAACCTCGCCAGGGGGGCGACTTCTTCCCCCGGACCCCCCCAGCCAGGGGAGTGCTGCCCCTTGGACCCCCGGCTCGCTGATCGGGCAGCAAGACCCCTGTGCTGAGTTATTCGTAGCGCGACTAGACTGATGGGCTGACATAAGAAGTCCACGGATTCAAGGTATCTCAACAGAACTTACTACCCTTTAAGCGTCATGTTGCCAAGTGGACCTCTCGGCTGAAATTCTTAGGGTGCGTCTCTTATTTTTTTTAGGGTTATTTCCACATACACCACTTAAATCATGCGTACTTCGCAAAACTCGCCCAAATCGTAGTATTTGCAAAACAACCCTTCAAATAATCAATTTTGGAAAAAAAGGCCCCTAAATCAATCAATCATCTACTTTAATAGGTTAATTTGTAACTAGGATGTATAAATATCAACAAAATAGTCTAATTTTTTTCACTCACCGAGTCAATGATTTCTTTGACTGTAGGGGTATTTTTTTTTCTTCCAAAATTGATTTGTTAAGGGGTAGCTTTGCAAATACCAAGATTTGAAGGATAGTCTTGCAAATAACTACGATCCAACATGTATGTAAGCAAATATAAGCCTATTTTTTTTAATTTTATTTTTTTATTTTTCGAAATTTAGCCTTAAAAAAGTTCACCGCAGGAAGTTATCCGGCCGTCAAAACGAGAAAGTACGGGGCATTACAGTCAAAAGAGATCTACGTGCAATTAGGGACTGTTTGGTTCCTTGTTTTTAAGGGAAAGTTTCTCTTGAAAACCCGTCAAAAATGTTAAAAATGTCATTTTTTGGCAGGTTTTCAGTCAAAATCTTTTTTTTTAGAGATGATTTGGACCGAAAGGCTGCCAAAAAGTTACACCTTAGCAGGCTTTCAAGAGAAAAAAATTGTAACCAAACAGCCCCTTAACACCCTCATTTTTGCGATAAACGAAGTAACCACGTGACTCACCGAAGCCATTGCTGGGGTCGAAACAGCGAGTGAAGCCTTGGATCGGGTACAGGACGTCGAACCTGAACCCGCGAGCTAAGCCTGGCGATAAGTTGAGGAGGGAGCTGGTGATGCCCGCAAAATTGGCACCAACCGCGACGAGAGAGCCGGGTGGGTTCCCGCCCGCAGAGGCGCGGATCCGAATCCGATAGAGGCCGGAAGAGGGAGAGGATGCTCCTATTGCTTGCAACGCCATTTGCGCCCTCTTATCTCTGTCCAGGACTTGTGATAAGGCGCGTTGAAATAGAATCTCGGGGATATCTGATAAGGCGCGTTGAAAGGGCATAATTGTACTTTTGAGTTTGAAAGCAAGTTGCTTGGACTTTTAACTAATATATATAAACCCCCACGCGTTTTTTCCCCCTCTCCGTGTTTCACGTTTTATTCCGAATTCTTATGCGTAGATCAAACTTTTTGTCCCCACTAAATAAAGTCTCCGAGTAAATTTGAGCCAACTCCCTCATGTTTGGGATTTCTCAAATGGGCCCCTTAATTTTCAAACTGTCACGAAATCCCCATGAGGTTTTCGGATCTCAAGAAACTCCCTTCAACTTCCCAAGTGAGTAAAATTTGAGGTGGGTTGTGGTAGGGCCGTTCTTAAAGAGAGGGGTTTCGTGAAGTTTACCCTAATATTTTTAACGGTATTATAATTATCGTCTGGTGTTACGAGAGGATGACTTCTTCAATAATGCTTCTGCACATACTCCGTTCTTCTGTGTAAAAACAGGTTCTTTATTCGGTGTCTGCATGTATAGTTTCTCTTTGCGATTTACAAGAAAATATTCCCTCTTTTTGCGTCTAGTAGAATATAATATAATTTTTATAGTACAACTACCATTATGCAATCAATAAATAGGTAACAAAAGGAAGGAAGTACTTAATGGGCATTTATGAATATTGTAACAATACTAATGTTCATAAATATGTAATTCGTATCATTATATTTGACGAAGGTTATGCTTGACGCTACATTCGCAGACAACCACAGGGTATTCGAACTCACTCCTTATAAGCACGTCGCCCTTGACTCTTCTTGATTGAGAGCTACAGTTCAAACAGTCTACTATTGAGGCTACGAGCTATCAATATCAACAACGAAGTCTCAAATTTTTTTGAGTTCAACAAAAAACAGGAGACTTTACACTGAAGAAAAATACGTCTAATTCACTATTTGAAAATCCTCATTTTTTTTAACCTCCGCATTTAAAATTGTAGCTCAACTTTTAATGAGCTCTGTTGAATCCGTTAAGAACAAAAAGGAAAAGAAATGAAATGAACAGGGAGATTAGAGATGCCACGGTTAATCTTTTCAATGATTCCCATCCAAAATTGTTTTCCCTTCCCTTCTCACTTCTAGCACCTATTCACATCTCTACTCTTTCTTTCTCTCTCTCTCTCTCTTCACAAAAGAGAAACCCCTTTAGTTATGTCAATCTAACAACAATTTCAATTTTACATAATTATCGACCTCGGTCACGATCCCGCCAGCTCCGTCCACCACCACCCGGGTACAGGTTCCGGTGGCCGGAATCCCACTGCCTCTGCCTCGACCACTCTCGGCTCCGATCAAACTCCGGATAATAATCTCGTCCATGTGACGAGTTTCTGACCACAGCCGGGCTATCCTCAGGGCTCCAACTACCCAATCCTCCCCTAGCCGCATATTCGTTTCTCCTAGGAGGATATATACTATGACTATTAACGTTGTAGTTGTTAGGGTTGGGGTCAGCATAGTAGTTTGAGTTGGTGCCCGTGTTGCCCGGATAGATGGCGGGAGTTTTAGGCTGAGAATATATCGGCAATTGAGGATGGTTAACTGGGTAATGGTTTGACGATATCATAGTCTCAGGAGCTCGGCTTTGTTGCTGATATGGATGGGTATATAATGACGGTTGCTTATATAATGACGACGGTTGCTTTGTTGGCAGTGAATTTGTATGCGGGTTGACCGTGACCATCGCCGGAGCTTGGTTAATGGCAGTAGGCATCACCGGAGATGGGGTCGGCGGCAAAATGGTAGGAATCGTCGGAGAACTGTGAACAAACTGAGATTGTGAAAATGAAGTGGTAGCATGGGATGGGAACTCTGATCTCCAAGCGGTTATCTGCATAAAAACAAACAACATTAAAACTCAGACGTGAGAAACTTATACGTCAAAAGCATTAGGGTACTTCACAGTTTCTTACCCTGGCGGCATCTGAAGGAGGTGTTGGAGACGGAAGAGAGACTGGTTCCGGTTCAGGCTCGGGCACGCGGGCCGCATGCCCATTAAGGAGACCGGCTGAGCCTGTTCCGGCTTGCTTCACCATATCGAGCAGCGCTACCAACTGTTCATCACTAAAATTCTTCCCTTCACCTTTTGTAAGTGCTAATACGACGTCTGGATTCTTGAGAAGTACTTGGAGAAGCTCAGCGTCAGTCTGTGGGTCCACATCGCCAGTCGTCACCGGAGCAGCAGAGGTGGAAGGCTGGTCTTCAACAGCCATGGTGTCAGAATCCGGCACCTGATCGATGGGGATTTCGGGGGTGAGACTGTCGTCGAAGTCCATTTCGACGTCCCATGGATCTTTTGGATTGGGAGGGATTTGTTGGGGATTTTGATAGAACGTCTCCTTTCCTCTCTTGTTTCTTTCAGTTTGGCCTTGGACTTCTTTGCTGTTCTCTCCTGCGCCTACTCTCCATGTAGAGCTTAACGTAACCTCTGCAGCAGAACAATGTCGAAGCCAAAAGGGACAAAGGAGGAAAAAAAAAAGTTTTTGTCAGGATCAAGAAAGCTCGATTGCATCATATACAACAAAGGTAAAACACAAAACCTGACGTATAAAAAAAAACAATGAAAATGAGATTAATTGCAGAACAAAATCTGCGCTTTGTTTCCACTCATCAATTTTGATTAGTGGTATGCTTGAGATGACATCAAGATCAACAGAACAAGAAGGGCTAGAAGACAAAAGCTTTAGCTTTTTGCCCGATGCCCTGAAGTTTGCAGGAAACGTGGAGAGAAAATACAACTGCAACGTGTCAGATAAAAGCCATTCAAGCCCGCCAAAATTGGCTTTATTAAGTGAACCATCTCCATCTGCAGCAAGTTTACGCATGTTCGTGCAGTTTGCATAAAGTTATGATAATTCTGCCAATACTTATAAAATATTTATGATCTCCTGGGGCTTTGTATCATCACCATTTTGGATCACATGAAATTTTTGCACATTTCACCAGTATCAGTTTCAATATTTGATATCATACAACTCTGCAAGTGAGAAATAAGTAGAACTTATTTATACAGTGCTCAAGAAATATTCTCTACAATTTTTTTTTTTTGGGTCTCCATGAGTCCTTTAAAAGGTATGAGAAAGCAAAACTAGGGCCATTCATTCTCTTGCATCGTACAGTTTTACAATACTACATTACTCGTATAACCCATGTTGATTCAGTTGTTCAATTTTGAGTTATCAGCTAGCATGAAACATGAAACGTAACAGTAGAAAACTGGAGAATAACTCCACTTTAATTTAAAATTAAAAAAAAATGAAACGATTCAATTCTTCCTTTATGGATTATTTACAGCACCTTGTTACATGAACACTCGTTTCTTCAGCGAAAAACCATGAGATCAACATAAAAGAAAACACCATATAGCTCCTCCACTTTCGATAATGAAATCAATCCCATGATGCATCCCACAGTTTTAACTAAAAAAAGAATTACTCCGTAAAATAACTATCTGCAAAGCAATTGTTTCAAATCCTTAAGCACGTACAGTTGTCAACCTCCTTACATTCTGAACCCCTTAAATTTCTCCCCTCTATCTTATTAAATATCTTATCCCCATAAACATGAACGCAACTCATTCTCCTTCTGTGTACTAATGAAAAGTGATGGAGGTTGATGTTGATCAGAGTTCTAAGATAACCGTGGCGCAGTTTTGTTAGAATTTAATTAGCATCTGTTTTGGCTATGTTCAGTTACAAGAACAGACGAATTATTTTGCTTGCTACGTTACTAGAAGGACTAGAAGATATAAGGGAGCTTCAAGCTCGGTCAACCTCCATTAAAAATGTTTGAAGTCCTCAGAACCTTCAGTACAAGCGGGGTACTCCTGATATGTTACATTCGAGTCTTGGTGCATTTTAAACCACTTATATGAATTGTTAATCGATGCAACGTATACTTATATACTGGTTCATAATAGATTCAATATATACTATGTTAGTGTTATGCTGTTATCACATCCCTTCATGAGCTTCTCGAACCATAGCAAAGCAGAGAAATTGCTCATAATTAGTTTCACAGCCAAGAACGATATAAAAATTCTGCCAAAAAGAAACAATGTCATAAACCAAGTAATTTGTATTCTTCGCAAAGTGCCCATCGATACGAGCAGTGTAAAACTTTGTTTGCACTCTAGGACAAATTCCACCTTTGTTCCTATATTCAAAACATTCAACAAATAACAAATCAAAGATACGAACAAAAAATAACATTGAAGTACCTGGAGGCATACGCCATTGGATCTGATTCTTCTTAATTTTCTCCAACATCTGTTCCTGAGGTGTCAAATTTCTAATATTCTCTGATTTATGTGATGAATTTTTTGACGCCAGCACTGGAGGTTTTTTGACTTCATTTTTCCTCAGCTGAGGAAGCTGAGGCGTTTTGTTCTCAGAAGGGGCTTTATGATCTTCGGTTTTCGGCGGAGTAGTCTCAGTGGCTGGAGGACTATTGCTTTTCCCATATTTTTCTTGCATGAAGCTTGCTCGCATCTTTGCCTTCTGGATGTCATCAGTCGACATCGGACGGCTATTGTTTGAAGGCACTGCTCTTGTTGCTGGCCCACTTCTTCCTGCTTTGTTATCAGGCTCAACCAGCTGAACTTTCCTACGTTCTTTGTTTTCTGTAGCATATGCTAAGGAAAATGTATATTCTGTATAAAGTATGAACTGCACAAATATTGTTCAAGACCAAGCTTTGGTTGCCACTACATAAGTGATACTTGAATAATAATTGCTTGGCTGAGAATTTGAATAGCAAGTGCTACATGAGCAATGGCTACATGACCTTTTTCCAAGTAGAAAAGAATTGGCGGGAATATATGGAATGTGATACAGTGTAATTGCTAACTGACTCGTTGGTTGGTCATTGTTCAATTTTTGGGGCCTATTTTCAGCATACCAAGATTTCTCGCCAACTTCAAACCATCAAAAAAGAGCTGTTTTTTTTTATCATCAGATATGTATCCGAAAAAACTTTACATTACGAGAAAATTTGAAGGCTAATTACTGCTTAACTGTAAACTATTGGTATCGACAAAATCATACCCTATTCTTCAACAATTTTTACCCTTTATCTTTGATTGCTCACCACCGTATAGGTAGTGGGATCTTTTGCAAGGGATATGCTAACATATTTATGTCCTAAAAAAATAAACTCATCTCAGTTTTCTTGAATCATTTCTTGAAAACTAAATTGATTTGAGCCAAAAATACTCTTCTATTTTCGTTTATACAGTCCTGTACTATCTTTAAAAAAAACAACACAGGTTCTTTTCAAGTGATGTATGTTATCTTTGAGGTGCGTTTGATTTCAAGGAAGTACGTGAAAGTCTAGTATTTTCCGGGCCGAAAATACTAGAAGAGCGTATGTGAGAGGGAGATAGTTTCCTCCGTGTTCCTCATGTCAGTCTACTATTCCCCTTCAAAAGGGCGTAGGCAAAATAGAACCTTCAGTTACTTAATCTGGCTTCTAGCCTGCTTTTCCCCCATAATTCCCCTATGCAAACAAAGCCTAAATGCAAATCATCAGGTAAATATTACCATCCAACCATGAGGAAATTAGGCAGCTGCTAAATCTAAAAGCAAGTTGTTGACCACCTGACTTCAAGCGCAGACTGGTAACAGTCAACTTAAAAGTTGCCTTTGTTCTTCCAGACAATGATATGATAAAGTCCAATATGTCATATAAAAGAGATACATGCCCACAATGCTGAAGGAAAACCTTTAAATTTAGCAGAAGGATACTTGTAGCAGAGACACTCAGGCCATGCTTTCTAGTTGATCCATCACTTGAATCTGTAAGCAGCTTCAGTGCCTTTTTAGGCTCAGTTTCCCTGAACAAAAAAGGTGAACTTTGATCATTCCATGACTTGATTCATACATGATGATGAATGACCCTGATGAGAAAGCTGACTGCCCAACGGTTAATAGCAATATATTCAGTAATATATGGGTCCATAGATGGGGGGGAAAAGCGCTGTAGGCTGGTTTTCTTGAAAGGTGGTGAATGGGCAAGCTCAACAGCAAAAGTAGATTTTCCCCCCAGGAGAAACTCATCCATTTCTTCGCGAGACTGAGAATTTCCTCAGTTAAAATTTTATTTTCAAACTAATTCTTCTACAACCGACATAATTTGAAATTTATGAGAAGTTAATTGCTTTGGATGAAGAAAACTGGCCAAGGGCTGTAGTTGAAAACTGGCCAAGGGCTGTAGTTGACCACACTAGGTGGGAAACTGACACAAAAAAGATAAAATTGTTTTCGAGAGTTAGAATCATAAAACCGTATTTTTAATATTTTCTCAATTCCAAACCTTCCATTTCTTCGCGAGACTGAGAATTTCCTCAGTTAAAATTTTATTTTCAAACTAATTCTTCTACAACCGACATAATTTGAAATTTATGGGAAGTTAATTGCTTTGGATGAAGAAAACTGGCCAAGGGCTGTAGTTGACCACACTAGGTGGGAAACTGACACAAAAAAGATAAAATTGTTTTTGAGAGTTAGAATCATAAAACCGTATTTTTAATATTTTCTCAATTCCAAACCTTCCATTTCTTCGCGAGACTGAGAATTTCCTCAGTTAAAATTTTATTTTCAAACTAATTCTTCTACAACCGACATAATTTGAAATTTATGGGAAGTTAATTGCTTTGGATGAAGAAAACTGGCCAAGGGCTGTAGTTGACCACACTAGGTGGGAAACTGACACAAAAAAGATAAAATTGTTTTTGAGAGTTAGAATCATAAAACCGTATTTTTAATATTTTCTCAATTCCAAACCTTCCATTTCTTCGCGAGACTGAGAATTTCCTCAGTTAAAATTTTATTTTCAAACTAATTCTTCTACAACTCCCCCCACACCCACACCCACACCCACACTTTCAGAAAGCCTCCTGAAGAACATAGACCAGACTGTTAGGCAATTACCAAGCCAGTAAGGTAACTGGATCTCACCCTTTCTCATCCACAAAGCTACACTGTATATTATTTAGTGCATATCACTTTTTATACAGTTGTTCAAATTAAATAGCGGTGGTGGAAAACTTCTTCGCATCATAACTTGAAGATTTTACTGAGAATTAGCCCAAAAATATTGGATAATTTGATTTCCTGTTTCCAGTTCCACTCTGTACCTTGGGCTCTGCGTGCAATCAGGAATTTGAGTGGGCCCAACCAAGGCATGTTGGCTTTCATACAACTAGTGAGGCCTCTTTTTTTTTCTGCTACAGTAACTTTCACACGCAACAATGTTTTTGTAAGCGCTACAGTAATTGTTAACGGATGCGGCACTGTTTATACTATAATAGTTCACTGTGGCATGAATATTGAATCTTAGGATCCTCCTATAAGTATTGAGGAGTAGATTACCTCAAAGAGATCTTGTTTTTCTATAGTTAGTAGCCTAAACTGGGTCTCAACTAAGATAATTAGTGGTAAGAGGCGCCAGCTCACTCCTGTGATTAGTGCTAATGAAGGAGACAAATACCTGCTATCTTCAGCACTTTGTGCGAGCGCAAGAATATCCTCCTGTAAAGGGTAAGAAGAAAGGAGAAAGAGTTAAAAGTAAATTCTGGGGTACAAACTTTCAAAGCCCTTAGATTTCATAAACACTTACAGGAATATCAAGTTTTGATTCCCATGACACATCATCAACTATCCCATTGGGCCTATGATTGAAAAATAAAGAATCAATTCCTGTGATAATAAATAGAAGAAAAATGAACGGCAGAAAGCATATTGGGAGACAATTTCATGCCTTTGTTTTTGATTCATCTTCCTTTGGCCATTCTTGAGAGAATTCCTATTTCGCTGAGTTCTCACAAACATTTTGCTCCATCTTGACAGCAGGACTTTTGCCCTGTTTGAAATGTCTGATCTTCACATCAGTTAAATGAGTTCAAGAAATGTATAATGAGAAACAATGATTCAAGTAGAAGTTAAATTTTAGTTAGAGATTATCTGTTTACAGCCAATACCTAAACTGCAGGTTGATTGGATGGAAGGAAGGGACAAAAACTGTTTCTTCAGAGTATTTCATTAACACAGCAGACAAAATAGAGGACAACGCTTCCCTAGAAAACTGTTACGATTTATTTATGGATGGCACTCAACAAAAAGATTGAAGCAATTTGTTCCCCAATTGTTTCAGGATCAAAATTATCTGCAATATTATGACTATCTGGCAAATCGTCAAAAAAGATTAAGAAATTTGATATTG
>NW_017972907.1:99192-99774 GCF_001876935.1 Asparagus officinalis | reverse complement strand
TGATGCTTTGGAGGTTACCTTTGCAAATACTGATTTGGGCAGTATTTTTGCAAATAAGCATGAGTTAAGGCCTTAAGGGGTATATATACAAGACACCCTTTTTCCTTTTAAGCATGTAATATCCAACTAGTTTACAGAAGTTAGGCTCAAACAGAAGGAAAAGTATATCGTATGTTTCTTCTGACTTTTGAGAGTTAAAGTAGTTGCAGACAAAGGCACAAGTTTGCAAGAAATATGCAAAATAATGGATATTCAAAAATTATTCGAGAATAGTCACCTATAGATATGTTGGTTTATCGTCTCTATTAACAAATACAATCACTGTTCAAAAAAACATGTTACATAACCTGTTTCTTACTTTCCATAACATAACACAAGCCTTACGCAACACAAGGGAGAAAAACTCATTACTAGTTTACTGCTACATTCTCCGAAAACACACGTTAAAAACTGCATTCTGAAATGTGTGTTTTCGCATTTTGAAACACACTGTTAAAAAATATATATAAAACACTTCCTCCTCCTCGATGCGAGAAAAGCCCCTTAATGTCTTTCGTCTTGCCGATCGATTTTCAATGAGAA
>NW_017972907.1:75271-98640 GCF_001876935.1 Asparagus officinalis | reverse complement strand
CCCCCCCCCTCAACCCCCCCCCCAAACAAAAGAAAAAAAACTCTCTTTCTCCTCCCTACAAAAAATTTAAATTATCCCATATATCTTAATGCCTCGAGGTGAGGTTGTTGATTTTTTATTAATTAGTTCATTGCAGCTTCTTTTTTTTGGTGCATTGATTTGTTCATTGTGGTTGTCTCTCCTCCATTACGTTTGAAATTCCAATTCATTTTAGTCATTAATTGCATATTTCTTGCACAAATTCCTAATATAGATTTGTTGATGAGTAGATTAGTTTAAGTTTAGTACCTTATCTATTTCTCTCAGATTGTTTATTTGTGTTATGCATTATATGATTGTTCTGGAATGTAATTTTTTTCCATATTATTTGGAATATAAGCTTTGTACGATAGGACACATGTTATGCATTATGTTGCAATGCATTTTACGCTATCCAAAGGCAAGCATTACATTTCTGCATTAGCTTTATTTTCAAAATTGAATACAATCTATAATGATCAACACAACAGGTGAAATAATGCTAAATGCATTGCTGTTTGTGGACGACAGAACAGGTTCAGCTCGTTGTAAGCACAAATTTTGACAATTTTGAAAAAGCATGTTATCATAAATTTGTGAATTGCTTGATTTCATTGCATAAAATTGTAACAGTTAAATAAAAGTTCACGCACTGAGTTATTTGTGATTTAGTTAGTTTTTTGTGTTTTGTAAGAATTATTTATAAAATATTGGGCCCGTATAGCTGCTGAGAACCCTGCTGATTAATGATATGATGACTCCCAATCTGGTAGAAAACAGTCGACTACCAATGCAATTGGAATACAACAGGTTCAATGGTTCAAGTTTAGACATCACTGCATACTGTCATTTTTTCCCGTAGAGGCAACAATATTGAACTTGTTTTATAACACTGTATTCTGTTGGATGAAATTAGTTATGCCAAAGCACATCTGTGGTTACACACCTGAGTTCCTGTAAAACCGCAATGTGTTAACAGTTTGCAATATGGCTGACATCTGTGCTGGCTGAGCTTTTTGTAGTGGAAGGTGGCAAAGGACCTAGGGAAATCAACATACGTTAAGAATTTATATGACTAAATCTAAAATAGATGTGAATCCAAGAAAAACCGGCAACCTTAAAAAGGACAAGAAGCACAGTGGTCTGTTCTTCAAGAGCTGCATCACTGAGCCACGTAGCTAGAATGCTAATACCACCTTTGGTCGAAAACCTAAAAGGATTAAAAGAGCCAGGAAATCAGGTGTTGAATAATATTCCAACATCACCAGCGCAGTTGTACATAAAATAGAATAGGATTTAAATACCAGCTCAAAACAGATGGATTGTCAATTTTTAGAACCCACTCCATAAGCTTCACATGTCCAGAAAAAGTTTGCTCCTTTCTCATTAGATTGAAAATGTCTTCCACAAACATTTTATCATCAGAATCCACACCAGGAGTAGCTTCTTCTAGTGATGAACATGAAGGGCCTCCTTCCACAGGCTTGGGATCAGTTTTCACAGGAGCCGGTTGAGCATCTTGAATAGGGGTAACATCCAACAAACTCCCAGGAACAAATGTACGAACAGAAGTAACTATCCCAGGGTACCCAAAGACAGGTGTAGCTACAGAATTAACATTTCCTGAATTTCGAGTAACTGGTGCAGATACACTAGTAAAGTTTCCTAAGGTCCCAGGGACCTGTTCACATAAACTAGTAAAGTTTCCTGAGTATCCAGGAACCTGCAAAGGCACAGTATTAACATTTCCTGAGTATCCAGGGACCTGCGAAGGCACTGTACTAACATTTCCCGGGTAACCAGGAGCCTGTGTACACATAGTTGTAAAATTTTCAAATTCCCGAAGAATCTGGGGACAAATTGGAGTGAAGTTATTTGGGTTCCCAAGGAGCTGTGAAGAATTAGAAATAGCATTTTCTGGAAATGCTGGAGACCGGGTACAAACATAAGTACTGTTCCCTGAGACAGGCGGATGTGTATAATCACCAACAACACTAAGATCAGACGTACTAGCAGGTATGTCTTTGCTTGCAGGTACCAACTGCTTGGGACTGACAGAGCATTCATCAACAGTTGACTTGAATTCATCACATTCAGATGCTTTCTCATGCGACAAGCGGACAAGCTTTCTAACCTTTGACCTCTGATTAGAAAAATAATCCCTAACCTGCATTCCAGTACCATTAGTAAAGACCATGTGAATTTACATTTCTAATAAACTCTTATCCGTCGAGAGTATACAAAAGATTACAAATAGCATGACAAGGAAAAGGCTAGTTTTGCTTGATCAACAAATCAAGATTCTCATCCATAAAAATTCTTATAATGAAAATGCATCTAGACAGAAGGGTCTATGTAGCACATAGTGATCCTTTTAAAAACAATTTAAAGAAACTAACATTATAAATAAGAAGGATCATTAATTAAGACACAAAGAGAAAGCGTCAGATGAATAACTTCAGGTTAATCCAGTTGAACAGCATGCTTTTGAAGAGTAAAGGTATTTTCACGATCACAGAGTAATATCATACATCTATAGCAGTTATGGTCCTTTGAGAGAATACAAACACCAATGAAACAGAAGAATGCGACAACTGCTTTAGGATGAATTTTAAACAAACATACAAGAGAATACAAACAGAAGAGAGTTATTAACAACCTCAGTCGTACATTAGCATACTATTCTGCAAAATATTGAATGAAATAAAATATTAGTTAGTACACAGAACACCATAATATTCACACTAAGCAATCAAGATGAAGGCATGTCAGAAAGAGTTATGTTAAAAAGTGTCACCATGGTTAGAGGAGCAGGGAAATAAAGGAAATCCAGACAATTAGACATAGCAAAATCTAGAATCTAGAAGACATATTAGCCAACAAATGACCTGTGTAACTGTTATCCCACAAAGAGCACTGATTTCACGTAATTCTTTCTTCCCAAATGTATCCTTTATTGAGAAAAGCAACTGCATATACTTTACTGCTTTAGGGTTGAGCAAATCCCTAGGTCTTTTACCTGCAAAATTAAACATGAATATTAAAAACAAAACATCGTAACTTTTTGTTTTAGTTGACTACATAATAAGATTCATTGTGATGATATGAAAAAGATAATCACCATTAAAACACAAGTAAAACTGATCAAATACTAAAAACTAGGACCTTTTAAAAACCACATCAACATTCAGTTTGAATGATCAAAATCACAGCTAGATATAATTCCTTAATTTTATTCGATTATAGCTTAAATTAAAAGAAAATAATTGTATGAAAGTAGAAAGCTTGGAGTAATCACTCACCGATTTTAATTGATAATGCTCCAGCAGCCTGCACGCCAAACAAAATTCCAAATCAGTGATCCTCAAAATGATGAAGAGTATAAGCAAAAAAAAATTTGATAAAATTCTCATAATTAGGGATCATCAAGCAAACCCAGAGAAACATAAGGAAACCCAATTTCCACCAAAAACCTTACATTTCGCAATCAAAAGCTTACCATCTCCTGAGACAAGGGATTGGCGCCGGTGAGCTTGCATTGGGCGACGACAATCCTCTGAAGCTGATCGATCTGGCTGTGAAAAAGCTCCTTTTGGGAATGCACGAGCCTCATCAACGACTCCACCCCCCCCCGGCCCCCCCGGAGTTCCCAACGTCCTCCAATTCGACGAGGGAACCATAGCTCGAGGACACCGAAGCAAGCGCCTATCTCGCGATTCCGAGCGGCCGATTAAGGCATCACATGAAACATCCAAACGCTAATTGACGACAAGGATCGATCAAAATTAGGGTTAGGGCTTTGAGTTTGGCGGGCGGGGGGGGGGGGGGAAGGGGGGGGGGGGGGGGGGAGGGATGGGGGGGGAGTTGTTTAACGCTGCGTGCCCTAAAGTTTTGGTTTTTTAGGGGAAGAGGGAAACAGCGGGCGCGGTTCAATGGACAAGCGTATCAGGGATGCCAATGAATTAAATACCCATTGCCTAATCCTGTTCTCGCTTCCATTTGTAGAGAGAGCAGGTCTTTCGGATGAGTGGGTTATTGGGTCGGGTTCGGATCTATTTGTTTCTATTGGACCCTGATTTGCATATTTAATTAGGGAAAACTGTGCAAACTCTGTGTGGCTTCGGATGCTCCCTACTATCTCAAAAAATAAAGAAAAAAGAAATAACAAAAACAAAAATTACTATTTAATTATAACTATTAATTATCTAATAGTTAATTATAATTTTTCTTCTTTGAGTTCAACTTAGAAACGGGTGCGATACACTACACGAAAAGTAGAAAATCTTTCCCGAGTTTCAAAACTATTATTAGTGTTAATGATTTAATCTTAAAGGAATGAAATGCCAATTTGTAATATTTATGAACGCCGTCAAGAGATTTGTTAAGAAAATAAAAGTTTAGGAGGAAATTGCAGGACACCCCAAAGTTTGGGTGGTTTGGTGGGGGAGAAAGTAGCTCAGGGGGTTTAAGTGCAGCACCCCCAATATTCAGGGGATTTTGTGAAAAAAAAACGTAAATTTGCAAACATGGTAAAATTTGAAGGGTATATTGCAAAAAAAACCTAAAAAATAGTTTAGATTTTAAACGCTAAAAATTTTAGGGGGGTTATTGGTTGAGACAAATTGGGGCCAAGTGGGAAAATTGTTCCAATAGAATAATTTCATCCCATTGGGATATTTTGAGTGGGGTAAAGTGGGATAATGAGACATTTTGGTCCTTTGATTTCACAATTCATGTGGAATAATTTGATGATGTGGCACCATATTAAAATATAATTTTATCTATTAATTACTTCTAATAAATTAACTTATCCAATTGGTTTAGTATATCATTTAGTATATTATTATAATATAAATAATATTTTACTATAAATTAAAATATAATATATTGTATTACTAATTAATATTATTAATTATTATATTACATTATATTATATTATATTAGAATGTTATACTATATAATAATTAATATAATATAAGATCAATATATGTGATATAATATTTTAATATATAATATATTATTTTATTTATACAAAAATATAATATATTATACTATAATTACTAATTAATATTATTAATTATTATATTATATTACATTATATTAGTATGCTACATTATATAATAATTGATATAATATATGAACAATATATTTAATATAATATTATATGATAATTACTATGATATATAAAAAATATCTAAAATGTATTATATTATAGTACAATAATATATTTATTATATTAATTTAATATAATATAATATAATCACATAACATGATTTATATTATATTATATTTTATAATTAAATGTAATATACTAACATATTTATTAATTTTAATATGTTATATTATATTATATTATTTTGTTATTAGTTTAATATAATAAAAACACTATAATATAATTGCTACAATAAAATATCAACTACAATTAATATAATAGATTATATAATAATATATGTTATTAAAATATTATATAATATTATAATAAATATGATGTACTGTTATATAATATAGTATGTGATATTACATAATAATATATAATAATTATCATAAAATAAATTATAATAATATTTTATTTTTTTACATGATAATATAATATAATATATTAAATATATTATTACTTTATATTTTATATATCATGTCATATATTTATAATATAATAAGCATGTATTAGTTAAATAATACAAAAAGATTTAAAAACTATCCCAATTTCCTTTAAAGTAGAACAAAATTGTTCCAATATGAAGTATGGGGTAAATTTTTATTGTTAAGGCAAAATTTTTATATATGAGTGAGGTACTTTTATCCCAAGTGATAAAATTATTTCACTAATGTTCCAAAAAACCAATAACATAAAAAGAATATCATTGTTCCATTATTCCAATGAATAACAATATGAAATAGAATCCCCAAAATTATCTCATTATCCTCCCAAATGTCCCAATGAATAACCCCCCTTAGCCTCATATACAACTAGACAACATCTCAATCCCCACGAAGTTAATGTTCTCAGATTTTTTTCGCTGGTGTTCCCAAATAAACTGTAAGAAATCAAAACATGCTGATATAAACCAAGTTATTAATTCAGCCAGAGAAGAGAATTTTAGGTAATCATGGAAACATAGTCTCCTCAGCATCCTATAAAATCCCACTGATAAACCATATACAATTTAATATAAGGGAAAAAGGCTTGCTATGATAATACCATTAGCAATATCACTAGCAATTTTATTTACATTGCAATAGTATCTTCATTGATTTACAGGCTGGTAGACTAAATATATATTTTCTGACTGCAATAGTCAAGGGCAAGCAATTTGTCTTCTTTTTGACATCCTTCCCAGATTTTGAGAAACCATGGCGGTAAGATTCCTATCTTCAAACTTGATACCTGAACTCAATCTGAGGGGAAAACAAAGAGAGAAGTCACCAAGAAAATTTATCAGCAAAAGCATCAGGCATTTCCTTAAACAAATATGTTTGACTTAATTTTAAGGTTAATTACAGGAAATACCTAACCCCCCCCCCCCCCCCCCCCCCCCCCGGGAAGTCACCAAGAAATTTATCAGCAAAAAGCATCAGGCATTCCTGTAAACAATATTGTTTGGACTTAATTTTATTAGTGTTACCATTACAGAAAGTACCTAACGCCCCCCATATACCGCGCGGGGGAGGGAAGTCGGGGGGGGGGTCGGGGGGTTGCAGTAATCCCGAAACCCCCTCAACCTTTTTCAGCCCCTGCCGAGAGTATGCCGATAAATCGCCGAGAACGGCCGCTGTCGGAACCTTTTCAGCCCCCCACCCCCTCGGGCAAATAAAGTGAAAGAGAAAAAACTTGGGGGAGGATTAAAAAATATTTTTTAAGGTAAGATGTAGTGAAATAAATAAGTTCAGGGGAGTTCTGTGCAATGACTCCTAAAGTTCAAGGGGGGGTTTAGTGGAATAAAATTGTTCCAAGGGGATTTTCTGTAATTAACCCTTACTTTTTTATACCGTAGAAAGAAGGAAATACCTAAAATATAAAATATATGGCATACGTACTTTGGATCGAGTACTATCTTCTGTACTTCTCTGATGGCTGAACTAGCAGCATACAGGGACATCTTTCCCACCTGCAAAAGTATGTATCTCTAACTATTAAATATTTCGGGTCTCCTAGAATAGATGAAAAGAAAATTTCTTGTACAATCAAAATTGCCAGACCTCCCACATATTTAGTTTTGCTTCATGGTCAGCTGGAAGACATCGGATTTCTTGAGACATTTTCACGGAGACATTTAAACTTTCAGGGGATAAGAAATCAAGGCCCAACTGAACTGTAGACTGAAAAATTAATAAACAATAGATGGAATTAGTACAGAAAATTGTGTAATTACCACCAAAATACAATAACAAATTAGTACTGTAGGGCCTAAAACACAATTATTTATTCAAGAGTAAATGAGCTGGCACCAATTAAGATTGTTACAACCCTTTTCTTCTCTAAAGTCAAATCACAAAAATAAATTGCAATACATCCTAACTGAATCTGCAATGGAGAATTTCCTCAACTTATATCCTTGACCTCCCTATCATTGTTTACAGCACAAGGTGTGTGGACATAAATATGGATGGACATTTTCTCCTCGATTCTGTGCTTCATAATTACCCACTATGAAGATACGACAAGCAGAATTCCATGGAACATTAAATTCTGCTGCAGGACAATTGTGGTGGTGGTGTTGCCGTCAGTGAACATAGCCTAATGATCCAAAGTATAATCTTTGTGGAAGAAGATACCAGTTGGCACAAACAGAAACAGTGGCTACTAATGGCAACATCTCATCTCAAACAAACCGTTACAACCTCTACTAATGCCCCTAACCTAGGTCTTCCCTCCTCTTTTGCTCTTCCCAATGTGATTAAACCCCTATAAACGAGCCACCTACCTAAACCAATGTGGCGAAACTTATGTTGGTTTGTATGCCAAACCACAATAAGTTTAACAATTTATAATTATTCGTCATACGCCACAGCGGCAGATTGTCATTCAAGATATTGACCAATAAAGGCAAATGTGAGCTGAAATCATGTGGCAAATGCATGTCATTCCCTCTTAAAACTAATACTAGCCATATCCAATGACATATTTCTAGAATTGCTAGGTTACATTTATTCAAAAACATATGTATTCATATGATTGGATTACTAGCCACAATTTTTACGTCAAGGAGATTTTTATAAAAAAAACTATTTGCAGGGTATCTAATTTCTTACAACAAAGAAATTGTTTGTCCACCTTTTTGTCAAAAAAAGAAACTATGTGCATTACTTCATTATTTCATCCTGCTCTTCATCGTGTCCTTTTCCCAAATGGCCTTACTTTGAAGTGACTCAGAAGGTTCTATGTTGACAAAATTTCATATCATGTGTATTAGCGCAAAATCACATGAAAAAAAATGAAAAACACATCAATCTAGTGGATTGTTCAAAAACCTTAGTTTGGAACTATCCATGTTTTCCACCTTCTACATTTTGGCACAATGCTACAAAGTCTTTCTGTGTGAGATCCATGGTCATTGCCATCCTCTACGTTTCGACCACCTTTGCCTATTTGTAAGCAATGAGGCCCTTAACCCTTTCCATAGTGTAATTCATAGGCGTCAAAAGAAGCCTCATCAAGTAAATATCTTTTTCTTCTTTTGAGGATCTTCCGATTGTTGACATGATATGAAGGACCAATACTACAAACAGTACACCTCTGATCATGGAATAGTGATTGCTTGAAGCTAGGAATCACATGAAAATGGTATAACTCCAAATTTTAGGTCAAAGAATTTCATAAGATGTTGATGCCGGAAAAAGATGCAAGTGAAGAATTCCCATGGGATGAATTTGATCCGTGAATTAGGAAGCAATGAAGAATTTTAATCTCCCCCAATTCAAATTCCCACAATTATTGCAGCTTGGGTTCACGTAGATTAGGTAGATAGTCCATCTACTTAAGTTAGGAAATTTATTTTATCTTTCATGACATTATGAGAATTATCTTTATATTATAGTATCCCTTTCAAGCATTTTCAAATCTCCATTTACTGGACACATCGCATCACTTAGATCTAGTAGTCTTAAGCAACCTACGAGATTTAGAATTGATCTGTTGTCACCAGACTCGTCACTCACCTGAAGATTTCTAACTTGAAAAGGACATCCGGCTGGAACAAGAACAGCCTCACCAACATGTTGTTCGAATGTCCATGGCTCTATTCCTGAAAAGTTCCAGCATACATGTTATACTCAACAGGAAAAGGACATAACCGGAAAAGGAAATAGAAATTGGTACCAAGAACTAGTGACTAATGGACATCTTTAATGGATAAAAAGCATGAAATAAAACCAAAGAAAAGCACGGTAAAATTAATATGACATACAACATAGGGCAACATATGGCAGACACAAATTTTAGTTGCAATATGAGAAAATGACTAAGTAGCCAAAAGTTGTTACTAACCATATTCTTCCTTCAATTTTCTTTTGTGATGTTTATCTAAGTACAAGCTTTGCTCATAAACAGGACATGGGACCTGAAACCAAAACAATTATTGCAATCAAGTTGAACATAGAGAAGTAACATACTTACAAACAATAGAGAAGCAAAAAGTGTAGATGAATTAACTGGTTGGCTGGGAGAACTTGTAATTTCCTCCCAATGAACTCTCAAAAATTCGTTCAGCTTTGGAGCATCCTGTCGGCGGAACACATCCCATATAGCTCCTGCAGAGACCTTTTGTAGACCATCTCCACAATTGTCGTCTCCATGGGAGGAATTTAGACTCTTCTTTTCAACCGAAGTTATATTACTTCCACTGCATATTTGATCCTCCATATTGTTTAATCCTAAGCCAGACTCTTTTTGCGTAGCATGCCTTTTAAGTGCCATGTCAGGTGGTTTGATTTTCTCATCAAAATTCAGATCAGAATTGGGAAAGCTTGCATTCAGAATAGGATGCTCTCCATTAAGTTCCTTATAAGGTTTCTCAGTCATCTCCAGTTTGAGTCCATGTGCACCTTGATTATGTGCTTCCGTTGAGTGCATTAACAGGTAAACCTAGAAAATGGGAAAGAATGGACTATGATATACCTTTATCTTGCCCATTTACATATGAATCCGATAATAGTATATACCAAACTCTGTAAGAGCATTCACAAAGAGTATGTGCTCATTTACATGTGGACGCTTGTCTGTATATTTGTACTCTCAATTTCTCTTTAAATTATTCTTTTGTGGTTTTCTACATATTCTTGAAGGTGCAAATCAAAACAATATGAAATTTTAGGATGTCACAGATAAGAAACATTTTGGAGTCCAATATGAAATACCCCTAAATTTTTTTGCTAACAAGGATATATGCAGGCTCTTAGAGAACCTGCCAAATCCATCAAGCATATAACATTCCGCTCCACTATTCCCCTGCCAATTATCATGGAAAAAACAAAAATCCTTGGGACACTGCAGGTAGTAGTTGGAACTGATTCTAAGATAAATTACTTCGGAGTGCAATGCTGTGGCCGTCTCATCTTCTTGCTTTGAATACTCTTTTTTATTTATCGGGGTCACTCAACTGCATTTGTGGGTATGTAGTTATGCATATAGTATAAGATGTTGCATCATCATATACCCTGTCTTCGTACCCTATCCATGTAGTTCCCTCTCCTAGTCCCATGTTAACGTTTGTCTTGTCTGTGTACTCCACTATACACCTAGTTGGTGCATCAACTAGGTGGCCCAACCGACCAATATAGTAATACGGCCAATATAATAACATATATACAGGTGCCATTGATGATTTAGCACAGGAGTATCTTCATCCTACTAAAGTTTATTTAATGGAATGCACTAGGGAGTACCAAATACCCAAAGTACACGGCACATGCCTTAGGCCTTTATTTCAAATTAGTCACTAGCTGTGATGCATATTTCAGGTAACTATTTAAAGATATCATGATTTCAGATGATGTTTTATACTGCCTATCTCATAAAGGATAACTTGGACACCTACCAGATCACCCATGTTCATATGAAGTTTGGTAACAGGATCACCTCCTCCAAGTTCATTGCGTGTCCCATAAGAAATATAAATTTTGGGCCCTGCTTCGGTCTGTGTGCTCTCATGGGGTAGCTTAGCAGCAAGATTTAGTAGACCCCACTTGGAATGAATAAATTCAATGAACGGAAGATTAGTAAGGAACTCCGGTCTCTGGCACATTATAAACTCTTCCCAGGCATTGGGTGCTGGCCAATCTCTTAACATCAACATTTTTGGTCGTCCATCTTCATTGATAAGCCCCTCAGAATAACCCTTGATGAACTGAGAGAGTTCAATATCAACCTGCAACAATTTTATGTCACAGATCATGAAAATGAAGACATGTGTCTGCACCAAGCAGAGTAATTAGAAAGTTTTTGATTAAAGGATGAATTATATTGCGAACAACATAAAAGTAAAGGAAATCACATACATATAATCACCATCAACTTTCAAAACAATAGAAGCTAGACTGCTTACATTTGCAACTGCATCAGCAAAAATTTCATATTTTTCTCTAAGAATAAAATATTAAATGTTTTAATGGTAGTTCTTTCCTTGTTCTTGTTGGAATACACAACCCACATGGTTCTTTCAAGATATTGCTATGATATATAATTATCCAAGGAGCTAGCTATTTCAGAACAAATTACCAACTAACTGTGGCTTGATAGCATAAGAACAGAAATCATCAAGGCTTCTCTGATATTGGTACTGCACAGGGTGCATTGTGGCATAGACTCTGTTCTTGTCGATTTCTTGAATTCAAGCCTAAAAAATTCCCCCAATTGCAATTGCATATGGTCGGAATCAAACTCAAGAGCAACTCTTTCAGAAAGCAATAATTTTGGTATTCAATCCAATCCACTTTGGTGAGATTTTTTGAACTAGAATATTCAAAGCAACCACTATTTACTCAAATGCTGCAAGTTGTCTATCCTGTATGAGGAGACAATGTGCTATTAGGAACGAGGCAACTGGCTGCACCAACACATAATTAACCTTTTAGTGAGCCTCTCTTTAACTTCAACTGATTGAAACCGATACACCTAGGTGGATCTAGTGAAAATTATTGAAGAGTATACTTACTGCATAAATTCACATTTGGGCATTCAGTTTCATTGGGCGCCCTCCTCATCACTATCAAGCCTTTTTATTTAGTGTTTAATTCCTCTTATAGTTACTAATAAGAGAGTTGTCATCCTGAATGCCACTTGTCTTTCAGGCGATTGTTTCCTCCAGTTATTTAATATTTCAATTTTTTAAAGAAAATACAAAACAAAAACACGATTTGACTGTAATAATAGCAGCTAAATAATTTATATCAAAGCTTCTATGTTTCATAATCAATCTGTAGGTTATATTTATGATCTCTATAGCCATCAAGGTTGATGTAACTGGTCAAAATAGATTTACATACAAGGCAATCAGACAACAAGCCAGTGCTATCAATACACGATGCGCAATGTGAAGCGCAAAGTCCTTTTACGCACACATGCGCAAGACGTGATGCAAAGCACACGCCCAAGTGAAGTGAGGCTAACACCGCATACATAATTTTTCTAGATAGATAATCAAGCATGAAAGAATATGTTTACGAATTTTCACATAAAATGTATGTCAAATCACAAAAGAACATATTAACTCATAATGTTAACACACCTAACAAAGCAGTAAAGTTCATAGTTTTCCAAATCAAAAGTCAAATCAAGACTAATAGAATCAAATCAAATAATAAATGAGAACGAGTTAAGGCCCTCAATTAGGCTACTAAAATGGCCTACTGGGTGTATTTTTCTTTTAGGGTTATGAGTTATCGGGTGAATATACGAGGCTATGTCTTGCATGCACCCTATGCAAAGCGCCCTCACGCAGGGCACTTGTGAGGCACAAAAAGGCGTTGTCGCCTCAGATGCAGGGTGCTTCGTCTCTGCCCCGCATCAACAGGGCACAAAAGACACAATGAGGCGCGTGCCTTTGATAAGACTGCAACAAACATCTTAGAAACTGGGTTTTAGAAGTTCAATCTACAATATATATGCTTATGATCTCTATAGCCAACAAGGCTGATTCACTGGTTAAGTAGATTTTACATATAATGCAATCATACAATAGGCCACTTCGAAACTGTTTTTCCAGAAGTTCAATAACTAGTTTAAAATCAACTATACCATGAAACTTCGGTTAAATCCTCCGCATAAAACTTTGAGAACAATTTTTAAAAAGTGAAGCAACCAAACAGCCAAAAACTCTATAAAAATTGGTCGCAATAGGTTGGCATAATTATCTTAGAATCTAGAGAGCCAAATACAGATTAGAGTAATCTGTAGATATGGATCACATTAGTTTTCTGCAAAGGTTTTTATATGTGATATTACAAAAGCATATTAACAAACACCACAACAAGGTACTATATGGATAACTGTTCTTATATTTGACCAGTCAACTCCTTCAAACAGAACTGTACTATAAGGTAAGATGTATAACTTAAAAAGCAAATCAATCATCTAAAAGAAAAAAACTTTAGAGAAATATCCAAAAGTAAATTATTTGTGGGAACATATACCTCTGATTGGCTTAAATAATCTGTGACCTTCACAGTAGTACTATTTTCTGGCATTCTCTCATCAATTGTTTCTTGAATTCCTCTCCAGATACTCATAGGGTCCCAGCTAGAGGCCAAAGAATGATCAAACACGCGCTTAACAATAACTGGCTCACCCTTGACCCAGTGTTTTTGAAAATGGCTGATGCCGTCATGTTTTAAGTCTGATGTAGGGCAATACAAGATATTGCAGGAAGTACAATTGTCTGAAGTTTGAGGGTTAGAACCTTTACATCCGGTAACCATTTCCTCAGCATTTTTTACCAACTTTGCAACCCAATTTATTTTGAGAATACGCCTTAACACTAATTTTGAGGAGGCACAGCCACCAGCCTCCTCTGGTGCACAAGGGATGCTTCCATCAGTGTTGGCCTTCCAACTGGGAAATAAATGTGAAAAGTCAATAGCATTTTCATCATTGGAGAGCGGCATCAGTTTTTCAGCAGTTCTTTTTTCTGCTGTAGATTCTCCATTATCAGCAACCACGGATGCACTTCGAAGGTCCCGACAACAGGTGAGGCACAAATCATATAAACACTGAGGGCAGTGCCGATGGAAATCAAAAATGGGTGTCCTGCAAAAATTACTGCACATAAAAGAAATCATTCTAACTCTTCATCTAATAAAAAACAGCTGAAATCACAAATGAAAAGTTGATAGTCAGAGAATTTGTGGAAAATACCAGCACATCTGCTCGTCTGCATGTATACTTGCCCTTGGAATATCAGTTTTCATTCCTGTGTGAAGCATGCTGAAAGGAGTTATATTCAACTAATGGATATCAGAATGTTAAAATCAGAAATGTTATTGTGTATGTACCCCTTAAATCATCCGTATTTGCAGAAACAGCACTCAAATCTCAATACTAGCAAAAATACCCCTCAATTCATCAAGATTGGAAAAAAAAATACCCCCCACTTAACTTTGTTATTAAAATATTACTTTCTTTTGTTAGTTTAATGCAAACAGTTAACTAATGAGTAAGTCACTAAACTTCCCCCATCATTAATGAATGAAGTGTTTAGAGTTCTTGGTTTCTTTATTAATCACCCCTCCATCTTCTCTTTAAAACTCCCTCCCTGTAAACAGTTAACTAATGAGTAAGTCACTAAACTTCCCCCATCATTAACTAATGAAGTATATTTTGGGAGGTACGCTAACCCCCTAAATAATCAGCAAGAAAACGCAGTAGAGAAAAGTACACCAAGATATAACGAGGTTCGACAAATTTGCCTACGTCCTCGGAAGCCGCACAGTAAATTTCTTTATTACTTAAAGAAAAATTTATAACTTGCAAAGAGCAGATCTCAAAACTCTTTGAGATCTCTCAATCAAAAGGCAAAAAACTTGTTACTGTAGATTCGCTATAGTAACTCGTGCGAAGTTGAAAAATCGCTGCTCAGAATCACCCTCCGAGTGCTGGAGAAAATCGCGAGAAGAAAGGTTGGAGAAGAACTCAGCCGCTGAGTTTCTAGAGAAGATAGCGCTAAAATCTCAGCGCTATCTCGTGTTATGGGTTCCCTTAAATAGGGAAACCCTAGGTTGAAAACAACAGGCTGTAACAGGCTGTCGTTTGTTTTCTTCTGCGAGTTCGCCTGCGAGCTCGCCTGTGAGTTCGCCCAGGAGCTCGCCTGTCTGCGAGATGGCCTGGATAGCTTCTTCGCAACTCGCCTGCACTGCAGCTTGAGCTCGCCTGCGCCTGAGCTCGCTTGCACTTCTGCTTGAGCTCCCCTGCACCTGAGCTCGCCTACACTTCTGCTTGAGCTCGCCGGGACCGCCTGCGTCGAGGTTTGGATCTACACCCAAAACCAACAGTATATTATAGTTCCCGTTTTCTTTATTAATCACCTCCCTCCCTCCCTCTCTCTCTCATTCCAGACTTTCCATTCTCCTCATAGCCGAATGAATGGTTTCCTCTTGTCTGCCACTATGGAGATCGAACATGTGGCACCAGTGCTTGGGCCCTAATCACTAAGCCCCCTCTATTGCCAGCAGCCAACTTCCAGCGAGTTAGCTTCATTGGTTCTTCAACAAAGTTATAAGGAAAAGCAGAGAAAGAAATTCATTCATTACAAACTTCATATACTTTCCCTTTCATAACAGATAAGAGAAAATCATACATATATATGCCGACAAATCATTACCATCACAGAACTGAAGTCTTTAACATCCAAAGTTTGCAATAGAAACCATGCCTCAGATATCTCACTATGTTTGTAAATTCATCATTCAATTAACAGAGAACCATGAAATCACTACAAATAAGATTTCCTGAAGCGGCTCTGCCCACAGCTCTCATTAGATTCACCTCTTTGAGATTGTGACTGGTGAATGCAACTATGCAAGTTTTTGGTTTATGGTTGCTAGGGTGACGGTATTTGGGACGGGAACTGGTACGGGGACTAGATACAACTTATTCGGGAAAAGGTAAACAACAAAATAACCTATAAAACTATTTGATTAGTAATGGGATTAGGCGTAAGAGGCACTTTTATATATATATAGAGAGAGAGAGAGAGAGCAAAACTTGTGTCAACTTAAATGGATAGAAAAAAGTTATCCACCAAACTTTTTAGCCACTCACATTGCCTAGGAATCTTTGCATGATATGAAAAGGTTTTTTATATTAATAAATGAGTAGCTAGGAAGTTTGGTGGACATCAACTTAAGTTGATAGGAGTCTTTCTCTCTCTCTCTCTCTCTCTTTATATATATATATATATGGAAAAATTGCTTTAAGCCCCCATCTCTCTCTCTTTATATATATATATATATGGAAAAATTGCTTTAAGCCCCCAAAATTCAAGTTTCAATGTGCCCCAGCGTCTCACATTTTGTTTAATGTGCTACAGCCCCTTTTTTTTGAAAAAACTGTGTCTAGAGCCCTCTATCATGATTCCAGCTCATGAATAGACATGTCAGCTCATGATTAGACATGTCAGCTCCTAAAATTCTAATTTTACCCTTTCTCTTTCTCATGCCAGCTCATGCTAGCTCATGTTAACTATTATAGATAACATGTTAAATATTATCAACAACATGTTAACTATTATAGATAACATGTTAACTGTTATAGATAACATGTTAACTATTATAATTTCATAAATATGTTTTGAGCTCAATGTGTGAACTGTAATAGTTAACATGTTATCTATAATAATTAACATGATATCTATAATAATTAACATGATATCTATAGTAATTAACATGAGACGTGAAGTTCCTCGGGTCGGCGACGGCAACGGAGCGGGTGAGGGAATAGGGCCGCGGACGAGGGAGGTGTAGGGGGAGGTGCAGCGGGGCGAGGGGAGTGGGGCAGGGGAGGGAGCTGTAGGATCGGGAGGCGAGCCAGAGCGGGGGAGGGAGGCGGAGCGGGCGGGAGGGAAGTAGGGAGGGTGAGGAGCGCGAAGCTGGGGAGGGAGGCCGAAGCGTGGGGAGGGAGGCGGGGGAAGGGGCTGAGGGGGACCGAAGACGGGAGGTGTAGGAGCGGAGCGATAGCGGTGGGAGGGGAGGGAGGCGGAGTGGGGGAGCGAAGGCGGGGGCAGGGGCTGAGGCGGACCGGAGAGGAGCGGAGGTGTGTAGCGGTGAGAGTTAAAATTAGGATTTTGGAGGAGTTGCCCATTGGAACTTGGGAGCAGGGTCTGGACACAAATTTCAAATGTATAGGTTGTACAACATTTAGTGGAAGCTTGGGGGTCGTGGCGGGCACATGGGGGGGGGAAAAAAACCTTGAATTTTGGGGCTTGAAGGCAATTCTATATATATATATAATATATATTATATATATTATATATTATATATATATATATATAATATATATATAATATATCATACTATTATATATATATATAAGAAAAATGGAAATGCTTGGTGCAAAGTAGAAAACATAGTGCTGCAGTAGTAAGGTGACTCATTCTCATCCACTCTTTAAATGGTCGCTACTTGAAAATGACCTCTTAATTATCCAACCCATGTACACATATGTGAACGTGGTCCCCTCATTAAATAAGTGGATGAGAATGGGTCACATCACTATCAAGTACCAAGTTTATGTTTGGTACCAAGCATACACACACAAATAATAATAAACAATACCATGTACTCTTGTCTCCACCGCTATCTCAAAGCATTGTTCCGAGTAGATATGCTTCAGGACAGGAAGTACAAAGGACAAAAGGCTATGAAGGTGCCTCAACTTATCTATGCCAGCTATTTCCTGCACCCTAGTCTGGAAAGTCACAGTTAGCTTTTGGCAAGCCACAGCGCAAATATCTCTCAATGAAAAAGTGATGTACCTTAATCAAATTGTCTCCGCTTAAGCAGACTTTGCAATTGCAAATACCCCTGCAAGCGGGGCAAATTTTTCTAATGTCTTCTACTGGAATATCAGCATACCTAAGATGGAAAACATAAATGAACAAATACTACTTACGATCCTGTAACATACAAGATTGTGATAACTAAAGATTCAATAGTAGATCTCATTCTGAAATATTAATGTTACCATTGAGAAATGCAGTTATCACAGTATCCTTTACGATCACAACTGATGCACCACACAACATTTACACCATCATTTCTTTGGCACTGATGGCAAGTTAGCTGCCCAGCCTCCCCTGCTACTGAACTCTTCTCATGATAATCCTATAATATCAAGCATGATGCTCATCAGATTTATCAAGAATATTCCAATAGATTGTACTTATGTAACATCTTCTGCAACAATAGAAAAATTAGTGGGAAAATAGATAAGATCAAGTACTAACAACTTTGTGAATGGTGCTTACGAAATAAATAAATAGATAATTGCTGTCACGCCTAAGAATAAAAGTACTCAAAACTACAAGGAATACAAATCAATCTACCAATATATGTACCAATCATCTCATTAAGAATACATTACTTTACTTACCACAACGAAGTTATTCGCTTCCTTAGTCAAATAAGAAGGGTTGTACGTTGATCTCTTGCTATCTTCCTCAGCCTTCATCACATCCCTATGCCCCTCATTACATCTCAATGAACTACCATGAATTCTACCCGTAGTATCTGATGGATACAATCCCCGACTTTTCCCGAATTTCTCCTTGTACTTCATATATCGCGTACCATCAACATTCATCGGAGATAGTGACCTCAACATCTCAGGGTCATTGTGCTTACTCTCTAAGAACGTATCATTATTCTCCACTGAACCCCTCCTCGCTTTCTTCAGACTAGCTCTAAGGGCAGAATTTGCCGCCCTCTTCTTTGCCTGGATGTAGTGCTTCTCGCAGACCGTTTTATCCGGCATCGACAAAGCACTGCACCTCCACTGCTTCCCGTCCGATCTCTTGCACCTCAGATCCTCTGGTATTTCCTCCATGGATCTTGATGCTTTATCGTCCTAAATATTTCACGGGGTTAAACTTACTAACAAATTTCGTGATAAGATACAGATCAGTTCTATCCAATTCTTGTGAGTTAGCAACTTCAATGTGTTCCATGTGAAAAGTGAAGTAAAGAAAACAAAATTATAACAGAAAGATTAAACTAAAACGACCAAATTCAACTAAAACAACAACTTAAGCATCACCAATGCATTACCTTAATTTTAAAAAAAAATCTACGCTTCATGAATCAAAAAGAAGTGAAAATAAGCCTTAATTATTAACAATAGCAACTTCTACTAATCAGGAAAGACCGAAACGCACAATGCAATAAATCATACACAGTAACAAATCAACTCGTTATAAAAGAGAGAGAGAAAAGATCTTGAAGCCCTAATCCTACTTCGGCATTGAACTGAGAGACAAAATCAACCCTGATCAAAGGACAAAAATTGAGGAGTGAAAATTCGAATCAATTTAACAAATAAAAATCGCACCTTTGAGTTCCCCAGTTTCTAGGGTTCGTACGCTGGCGAGGAGAGAAGAGGCGAAGAGGTTGAAAAGGACATGGCTGGTAAAAATAAATAGACTTTTTATGCGAACAAGGACGGAATAAATATAAATTTGGAGAACGAGGACTCGTCCGAACTTTGTTCATGCAGCCGTGCTTTTAATAAAAATCAGCACGAGTGCTTTCTCTGCTGTTTCTTTGTCTGCGTATTTTGTAAGGTTAGAAAGAGTGGTGATAGTGGGAGGAGACGAGAAAGCTAAACGCTTCTCGGTTCTGCAACTGCGGAAGTTGTAGGAAATTACTGTATTGACCCCGCCTAAATGATGGTGTGGATCTAATCGTAGCAGGCCTAGCCCAATAAAAACAGTATGTCAACGAGCCTGTGGCCCTGGAATGAGCCTACTCTGATATGGGCTGCGCTTTACCGTCATTGGCAATTTGCTGCAGTAAAATTACTTAGTTGGTGGAGCACGTAGTTATAGTTACACTATGTTTTATAACCACGTGCAATGCACGTGGTTAGATACCATAATTACGTATTTTGGCTTATTTCCTAACTAAAATTTGTTCATTGGTTCAACTTTAATAGTTTGTGTTTACTTTTATCTCTAAACTTTAACATTGCGATTATTTATTTTCTTTGATGTTTGTTTAAATGGGATATACCTAATTTAGATTTTCATGTTGATATTTGAATTGATAGAAAACAAATATAATCTAAAGCTAATTTAAACTTTCATATTATTTGGACTGATATAAAACCAAGCCTTAGTTGAGAAAGTAAAGTGTTGCGAACGATGAAAAATATTAAAACATTGTTATACAAGGAAGGTGAATATTTAAAACCAATAAGACAAGATGATTGATTAAAAAGTATGTGAAAACAATACAATAGAGAATATAAAATTTGTTCCTAATCATTAATAGAATTTTTAAAAATTATAAACTAAATATTAATGCTAACTCTAGTATATTTTTATATGATAAAAGTATCTAAATAAGCATATAAAAGTACTGAAAAAGTTCATGAAACTCTCTTCCAAAGATTCCTAATTTCACTCAAAATAATTAAACTATTCTATAAAACATTTAGAAAATATTGTCTTTTATTCCTTCTATTTTATTTTTTTTATTAAGCTAAGATCAATCATTCTTTACCTTTATTTTTTTTCTGGGCAATTCTAGAATAGTGTCTTTTACATCGATTGTGACATCAATTTTTGCACTGTTATCTTTTCTAGGCTTGTTATTCTTTTATCTTCTCGTTTAACTTCACAAAGAAGTCGAATGTATTTCTGATGTTCAACACGAACTTCTTGAAATATAGACTTTGATTTTTCCTATTTCAATGAGAATAAATTTTAATTTCATATATATAAAATTATTTGTGTTCCTAATTTATTATTTAAATAAGATTAGGAGCTACTTCTTTTTCCTCTACAATGAATTCTTTTGATGCATCCAATAAGAGTTTCTATTATGTCAATAATGTTACATTTGCTTTATCCTTGTCATTTTTCACAAAGATCTGAACTAAATACCTACATTTTTTATTACTAATTTGCCTTAGATTATAATATTAATATTTAATTTCTTTAGTATTTGAAGAACAAAATATGAAATTTATGAATACTTACTAATATTTCTTGCACCTTCCATGGAGAATTATTCTTTAATTGAGATAAAGTTGTTAAATTATTCTTCAATGGAACTCAGTTGGTGCTTTTTTAATTTATTTCTGTTACTTTCTCATTTGCAATGGAAATAGCTTGATTCTTTTGAATGATATCTCTAAACATTTTGATAATTTCTATAAATATTATTTTACCTTATATTATTTTACCCTATAAATATTATTAAGATCAGAGATTAATGTTTCTAAATTATAATCAATTGATGCTAAGCTATTATATTATAGTCTTTTATTATTTTTATGAATTTAAACATCTATCAATTAATGTTACCAATGTATTTTTGCTGTTCCAACTTATTAGTAAAATTACATGCAGTTACTTTGATTTATATAGTGACAATAATTTTAAAGCTACCATATATATTTTCAAATTTTTATTTCTTAACCGAATATTTTTAATCAATTCTTTCTTTTGTTTACCAGCATTAACTTAGACTACTTTTAGATGATGAAAAGGGATAGTAAACCCTAAATTAAAAATTATATATATATATATATTAGAGTTGATTTGTAATTTTAAAACTTTAGGAGTGATTTTTAAAAAATTATTTTTAAGTTTGGTAGTTATAATTTCTATGTTTCATGTGTTGGTAGTAATTTTCAAATGTCAGAATATTTCTTAGAACTCTAAAAATTTAAGGGTTATTTTATAATTATTAAAATTTTAGATTAATTTTGGAAAAACTCAAATATCAGAGGTCTGCCAATAATTTCCATATTTAATGTGTACCTGTTATAAATTTTAAAATTTTAGAGTTTTTTGCGATTTTTAAATTTTGAAGAAGTTTTTTGTTGCAAATTTTTATAACTTTAAGGTTAATTTTAGTAAATTTTAAATTTTTAGGTGCATGAAGGTAATCTCTTGAAATTATCTTTTGTTGTTTACAAATTTTAAAATTTTAGAATTTTATGGTGGTTTTTTATAGTTTGAACTTTTGAGGATGTTTTTATAATTTTTAAGACATTGAGGGTATTAATTGGAAATTTTAAATTCTTCAGAGACTGCTGTTAATTTCTTAATTTTATGTTTTTTATTCTAAGTTTGAAATGTTAAAATTTTTCAGGTGCATCATGGTAATTCCTTGAATTCATTTATGTTGTTTGAAAGTTTTGAAATTTTAGAATTTCAGGGTGTCTATTTGTAATTTAAACTTTTGAGGGTGTTTCTATAATTTCTAAGACGTTCAAGTGTTAGCTACAAATTTTAAATTTTTCATAGACGGTTGTTAATTTCTTGATTAATGTTTGTTATTTTAAGTTTTGAAACGTCAGGATATTTTCTATACTTTTAAAGTTTTTAGGGTATTCTGTGTAATTTTAAAACTTTTTAGGTGTTTTTTGCAATATTTCATGTAGTATAGTATATTAGTTACGTATAATTTCTGAACAAACTAATACCTTAAAGTTGTTTTATATACTTTATTAATATTATTTTTTAAAATTGTTGAGCTATAGACAGTTCACGTAGGATTAGGATATGATATAATTATAATTAGGATAGATTAAGATATAAATAAAATATTCAAAATAATGAATAATAATATTAACTATGAAAAGATTTTACCGAATTCGCGATTTTAAAGGGAGTATATGATTTGCTTGATTCAGTCTAAAATTATGCAATTTCATAACTACACTTGCTTGATTCAGTTTAAAATTATGCAATTGCTCAGTCGTAGTTGTATTTGCACGTGAGTTTAGGGTTTTAGACGTCTGTTAGGGACTCGTTACTAGTGTCTTAGCAAAAAAGAGAAGAAAGGGATGATAAATTTGAGAGATATTGGAACGGACACAAGTAAGCATACGAGGATACGATTTCTTCTGAGTAAAAATTGACCCAAAATATTTCCAGCCTGATACAGTTCAAAATTGGAAAGAGCCATAGTAGACTTCATATAAGAGTCATGTTACAGGGACCCAAATTCATGGGACATGGGAGGGGACAGGTGAGGTGCCCCCTCCTCGTTGCTCCACACCCAAAATATTTCCAGCCTGATACAGTTCAAAATTGGAAAGAGCCATAGTAGACTTCATATAAGAGTCATGTTACAGGGACCCAAATTCATGGGACATGGGAGGGGACAGGTGAGGTGCCCCCTCCTCGTTGCTCCAC